>NW_020447830.1:0-220932 GCF_003343035.1 Apteryx rowi
CAATGACAAGGTCTCTTGAATTCCCCCCCAGCTACCCACTTTGGGGCAGCTGAGGGCCATCCCCACAGATCCCCCTGACCTCGCAAAAGCTCACCAAAGCTGTGTCATGCCAGATCYGGCTGAGCTAYAGAGCTACAGCTGTCAGTACAGAAATGTCCATCAGGAGCAGAAAAGGTTGCTCAACACATTTTCAGCCCCTCAGACTAAAMTCAATGTTTTTCTGYGGGCAGGTGACAGCRCTGGTGGAGTTCCTGATAGAGAACTGGACAGCAATATTTGGGGAGGATGTTGCCTTGCMCTTCAGTCCYTCAGCCAAAGAGTCACCGGAGCACACAGACAGCTCCACAGGTAGGAGGATGGACTGATGATTGTCACAGACCTGGGCTTCTGGCTCAAATGCTTTAATTGGATATCGGAAGACATCTGTGGAAATGCAGACAGGTGCAGAGGGTTTAATCCATTATTGCAGTGTTTTTCTACTGAAACCCTTCCTAGCAGATSCAAAGGACAACACTCACAAGACAACATTCATTACAGATAGTAAACATCTGCACACCTCTGCTCTTCACCTTGTTGCTAGCTATGGTCTAGAAATGCACTCTCCCAGGACATTGTCATTGGTGGTACTTGTGTTTCCTTAACTTCACTGCTAAAACATAGGTACTAAGGATGCATCTGCCCAGGGTGTGTGGTCCCACAGGGAGAGTCCTCTTCTATCTTCAGGTGGTCAGTAAAAACTACCAACAGGCTCTTTCTCCCCACAGGACACCCAGGGGCTCCTCAGCACAACGGTTCTGCCTGCAGGAGCCCAGAGCCAGGAACTGAAGGCAGCACCCGCATCTCGGAGATGGAGCAGCCCAAAGGGAGGAGCAGCAGTCTCAACAGACAATATCCAAGATCCGCCTCTGCCCCTTCACTGAGTAATATTAAGAATGGCATCAGCAGGATGGACAGGTGGTATTCAGAACCGGACCTGTACTTCCAGAACTGCTGTGAAGACAGGAGAAGGGAGCAGAGGCTGAGCAACAGTGAGGGCAATTTTCCTGTTCACCAGTAACAGCTAAGGTTGRAGAAGGAGGCAATGGAAAAACATCTTGCAGCATTGCCTTTGCAATTATCAAATGGTCCTCTACACACAAAACATCCTCTAGCTGCTCCCTGGAAAGCTCCTTCTCTGATCTGAGGACTCCATCTTCACCAGCTCCACACTAGTTTCACCTTCTAGTCTACAAAAAACCTTTTTAAATAGGCCACAGGCTTCTTCCACCACAACCACTCAGGACAGCATGACACCTAGCAGAGAAATCAAAAAGCACTCCATGTCGTGCTCTTCAGCAAACAGCAGGAAAACACTCACAAAACCCCAGAGCTGGAGGCCTGGGACAACATGGTGTTTCAGAGAGACAGCACAAGGAAAGACAATCAGTTCTCCTCCTGAATTGTCCAAGAAAATGGGCTAGGCGCTAACAAGCCATTGCCTGTGCTGTATCAGCAAAGCCCCATTTCAGGTAAGCTGAAGAAGTGTTTAGAGAGGAGGGCGCACCAGAGGAATCCTGGAAGATCACCCTCTTACAGAGAGCCTTCCACAACCTGCCTTACCACGAAAGTTCGCTCCTACAGCTTCACAGTGCCAAATGTGAGAGCCACAAAGTCCAAGCAGGATGCTTTGCTGCCCCACCCATGCAACAGCCACACACAGGGCACAGCAGAGATGGCTCCAAGGCATCTGCTCAGGGACAGAGTTTCTGCACTGAAGGATTCTGAGGTGGAAACTGCAACTCGCAAGGTTCCTGCTGGAATAAACTCCCTTGAGAGTTTATCTGAGATGCCTGGTACTCATCAGCTGAGAGCCATGTCTGAGTCCTTTCAAAAGAGCAAACATGAGGATGTGTCTCAGTGGTGCAGCCAGCCTGTTTTTGAGAGAGACCAGATCCAGTAGGCGAAAGAATCCTATGTTTAAATAGCCTGTCCCTCCTTTGGGCACTCTACAAAGGAAAGATTGTAAAAATGGATGTCTTGTTCATCCTTTGCAATATTTTACTTCCAAAGGACCAAAGATAAGCTAGGTCCGCATGAACATTTTTTCTTGGGGGGCTCTCCTGAAGTTGTTGTCAGTTTGACACATCACGTTCTTCCACCAGAAGAGGTAGGGTGGACAGACCTGTGTATGATTCTGTAAAAAGAGAAGTCAATATGCTGTCTATAAGCTGTTGTGTGGGAATACTAGGCAGCTGTTGATCAACACTGTTGTATTGGTATTCCAAAAAGGACAGTTTCCAGGCTGGCAGGTGCAAAACCTTATGCTCTTGTCTAGCATTTACCAGAATTAAATACTATCATTCACAACTCAAAATGGCAAGGACCAAGTCAAGAGATGACATTTTTTGGCACCTGATGGATAAGAGGACGGAAAACTGTGCCAGAATATATAAGAGCAGCAATACCAAACATTCTCACACCTTCTGATCAAAAGAATTGAGAGCTTGATTAGGAGATATGGGGGTTTTGAAGTCACACGTGCCTGGATTCAGTATTCTAGGAAGATCTATGTATGATTTGCTGAAGAAAAACTCAATATGGACCTTGGAACCAAAACATCATGAAGCAATAAATGCTTTAAAAAATGAAAGGTTCGCTTTCTCATCTGTGCAACCCACCCACCACCATTTACACTACATGTAGGTATAGGGGATAAAGGATGTCAATAGGGATTATGGCAACAGGATGCGCAAAAGTAGAAAGGATTACTCCATTACCTTTGGCCCTATATCCTGGCAAAGTTCTCAACAAAACTACACTGCCTTGGAGAAAATGCTATTAGCTACACAAAAAGGGCTGCTAACTACTGAGCCATTAACTCAAAAAAGAAAATCAAGTTATATGTGCTGATTCTCATTTAAAAAACAATTGTAACTCATAAGCCCTTAACCCTTAGGGGTAGTACAAAAGACTGCTGTGCAGTGATGGGCCTTCTGCACACATCAGCGGGTAACAAGTGATGGGACAAATGAAGGAAACATATTATCAGAGGGTAGAACAAATTGGGATTAGACCTACTGAGTGCTTCCTCTGCCCTCCTTCCTGATACCTGACACACCGCCCTGGGACAGCAAGACAAGAGCGGGGGTGTGGGTCCCAGACAGGAGCGCCAAGCAAGTGGTGAAACAAGGAAGAGGCAAAGCTTCTGGTCCAGTGGTAGTGACCAGAGAAGCTTTCACAGAGGCAATGGATGGCTCAGCCCCACTGGTAGAGCTCACAGCTTTGGAGATGGCCCTGGAGCAAGGAGACCCTGGTGTCTCTAGAGACTCCTATGCTGTATGGGCTGGTGCCACCCAGGGGCTGAAGAACTGGGTGAAAAACAACTGGCAAGAAAATGGTAGAGACATATGGGGAAATACAACACTGAGGAAAGAGTTAGGATATAGCTCAGTCGAATAACATATCCATAGGTCATGCCTCTGTCCACCAAAAACCTAAAAACCCTGAGGCAAAGTGCAATCAGATGACTGATCATTTAACTAGAATAAATACATGACAAAATCCAGGGCAAGCTGTGAGTTTGGATTTATTTCAACAGGTTGCAAGGAGAGGATGGTCTGAGACAGAAGTGCTGGCCAAACAGTTGTAGACTTATTCCATTTTTGTCAAACAATCGTTCAGTACAAGGGCTTGCCAGTCTCAGGGAAAGTTAACTACTCTGGGAAACTTGGAAAGTAGATTATATTTGTCCCTTAAAAGAACCAATATAATCTACCTTAAAGGGAACACCTGAAAGCTGGAAATACATCCCTATGGGAGCAGAAATAATTATGAGTGTAAGGACTGTGCACCCTACCGAGATGCTACTGGTCTAGCAACTGCTGCTGGTTTACACCAGTGCTCTGCTACTTTTCCCTTGYCCAGAGAAATGCATTCGGATAACGTATCGTATTTGAAATATAAAGAAGTGAAAATTCAGTGTGCTTCAAAGGGAGTACAATGGACTTTCCACCTAGTGCATTGACCTCAAAAGAAGGGGAGAGTGGAAAGATGGAATGAACTGCTAAAACTACAGCTACACAAGAGTGAAACTATTAATTCCTCTAAGTGGGGATAACATTTGTGGGGAGTCGTTAAGTTGGCTAAATAAGTGACAAACCACCACGGGAACTCCCATGGATAAGGAGTTTGCGACATTTTCTTTTCTTGGGGGCTCTCCTGAAGTCGTTGTCAGCGCAACACTGCACAGTCTTCCACCAAGAAGTGGGGCGGACAGACCCAGGTATGGCCGTGTAAAAACAGAAGTGAATATGCTGTCTACAACCTGGTGTGTGAGAAAACTAAGGAATAGCTGATGAACACTGTTGTATTATTATCCCAAGAAGGACAACCTCCAGGCCGGCAGGTGCAAACCTGTCCCACCTTCCTTTTGCTCTTGTGCAGCATTTAATTAAATATGAGCATAGCAGTGAAAAAAGAAACGGACACGCACTGCTCTTTTCGGAGGAAGCGGCATTTGTGCGAGTTTAAAGGAAGGCTGCCGAAAGAAAGAAGACTCCCGTCAGAGGCGGCCACCGTTGCCCTCCCGTCCCCTCCCCCCGCTCGAAACGGCGCCACGAGCGGCGCCTTTTCCCGCCTCCGTCCCCAGTGCGCACGCGCGCAGCCTCCCTCCCCCCCGCCCCCCGCCGCGCTGCGGCGCATGCGCGGTGCCGCCCCGCCGGGGCGTCCTGCGTGGTTCCGCAATCGCGCGGGGCCGCGGAGCGCGGGCCGATGCGGGGGATGTCGGTGGAGCCGGAGAGGCCGGAGCCGGCGGGCGATGGCGGTAGGTGCCCGCTTCCTTGATAACAACCCAGCGTGGCCCGAACCGCGCGGGGGGGGGTTGGTGGCTGAGGGGCGCGAGGGCTCGGCGGGGGAAGGGGGCGCCCCCCCCCGCCATCCCGCGAGCGTTGGCGTTGGGCTGCGCATGCGCACAGCCGGGATTGGGGGTGGGGGGCGACACATCGGCCATAGCCTTTGGTGTGGTTTAGTTTGGTTTTTTGCATCAGGGGACCTGCGTGGTGTCACCCAAACTCGCCATCAAAGGGCGGCTGGGGGATGCTGCACTAAGTGGCTGTTGGTTACATGGTTCTTAAAGCTGCTGAAGAATTACAGTGTCAGTGTTTAAATGTAAATCCCGCAGGCTGCATCCTTCAGGATCTTGTGCGGCAGCTGCAGAGATTCTCGCTCAGCTTGTGCGAAAGTAAATTTTTTTGTGTGAAAAGAAAATCACTGATGTGTTTGCGCAGTATGGCAGGCATATGTGATGGTGTGTGGAAAAGCAAGTCCTGAGAGCTGGGCAGTCCAAACAGGTGGACAAGATGAGTAATCTGTATTTCTGTGTTCCTTTCGCCTTGCTCCAAGTAGTAGCAATAAAAAGTGTGAGGAAACAAACTTAGTTACATCCACTGAGGGGAGGTATGCAGAGCTGCCACTAAGGAGGGCCTTACAAAGAAGGGAGAGGGGACTTTTTTTGCTTTGTACCACGGTTAATTTTTACAATACAGATTTCTCTTTGTGTTTTGGAGTTTACGTTGTGTTTTTCCAGATTCTTTTTCAGCAGGGCAGTAAAAAGTTTGATGACTTAAGATAGTGGAGTCTAGTGAAGACAGTGCTGGGATTTGAAGATCAAGTTTCTGTTCCTTGATGCTTTGTTGACTTATTGTATTACCTTCACCAAGTCACTTTCTCACTTTGTGTTTTGTTGCCTTTCCTTTCTAGTATCTTTTCCTTTTTATGTTTCAATTCTCAGGTAATACAGGAGTGAGCTCCGCAACGCGTATACAGTTTCTGTAGAGACCCGCTTTCAGCAGTGAATGCTAGGCACTTCTAGAATGCAATTAAATGATAACGTTTTCTTCTGTTCCTGATGATGAGGGTTGCAGTATGGCATAGACTTCAGAGGTCCAGATGGCGTAGCTGCAAACAGCAATGATGTATGACAGCTCTTATGTGTACGTGGAAAAGTTGAAGAGATAGAGGTGCTATATCTTGTAGGTGTGGGATAGTGCTGTGCTATGTATTAACCTGTAGTTTTAAGAAAATCAATTGCTTTTGGTGTTTTCAAAACAGTATTAATACTTTCTTTTTCTGTCCTCAGGGTCAGATGTTTTTGAAATTGTTCTCCCAATCACTGTCTTTGTGCTGAGTGATGATGATTTTCTCCAAGATGACAGTGAAGAGCAGGCAATGTTGTCTCCTGAGCTGAATGAAAAGGATGAGCAAGAGGCTAACTTAAATAATAGCAGTTTCTTAGAAAGCAATGTGATGCTTTCAAATGAAAACAATAGTTTAAGGAATTGGGAAGAAAAGACTCTCTCAAATAAGGATGATCATATAAAATACTTTGAAGAAAAATGGGTTGCCCAGAGTGTGTGTGAAAAATCAGAATCGGCCTTATCTTCTTTAGGTGATCAGTGTGATCTAAGCAAGGATAAATACAATCAAAATGATGTATTGCCTACATCACCTTGCAAAACAGACCCTGCAGAGATAAATGAAACCAGTGACAGCCAGGAATGTGACGATGATGACAGTTTTCAGAAGACTCCTCTTCTCTCCTCTGCTGGCAGTGAGGGCAGAGATGAAACCATCAGTACAGAAGGAGAGTTGACATTAGCAACAACATCCAAAAATGGAGAAGAACTTGCCAATACTGCAAGCATTCTTTCTGATGGCAGTCAAGAGAAACAACTGGAAATCCACACAGAGATGGAGACAGCTGTTGAAACGAAAGGTGACTTGCTAATAATATGAGTGCAAGGTTTGAAGAAATCTCATAGATTTCAAGTTTGGAGTAGGTAGGAAAGTTTATAGAAAGGATGCCAAAAACATTTATGTGAGCATAAACATTCCAACCTAGACTAAGATCAGATGCAGCAGAAAGTGAATACTGACTGGAGTGTGTTTAGTTCATTCACAGACCCCTGTGAAAAAATGGTGAAACCTCAATAAATTGGTACTATTTCATTCTACTGCAGCTTGAGGAAAGGGCTGCTTTTCATTAGGGAAGAGGATCTGAAAATCTTGGGGTAAAGGTTTTTCTCTCGCAGATAGAAATATTAGGGAGACAGAAGCAACAGGAAGTTACACTCATCAACATAAGCAGAGACTGGGAGGGACATAATTTGGATTTAGACTCCACCATTTCCTGTAGCAGATTACCCCTTCCTTTCTGAAGGACTTTGAGCAGAAGAGTACCAAGAGTACTTTCTCTTTTAAGAGACAGAAGATAGCAAATTGAGCTTTGTACCTCTGAGATAACTAAGCTGATTGCTGAGGCTCTGTTCTTCAGATGGCAAATTTCATCAGCAATGCCCTGTTAGGAGTTCTGGCATAAAGTTGTTTCATGAAAACTTTAAGGGATACGGTATTGTGTCCTGTGAAATTCAGAGCTCTGAGCAAAAGAAGGAAGTGGACAGAAGGAAGCTTCTAATTAGGATTTCTTTTCTTACAGTATTATTTAAAGGATGGGTGGGTGGGGTGTAGAAGAAAGAAGTGACCAGAGAAGAAGAAATGGAGGTAGGAAAATACTAAGTAAGCAAAAAGAGTGAAGAGCAAAGAAGTAAACGGTAGACAATTTGGGAGTATTACTACAGATTAGTCATGAACATTGGTTAATGTTGATGTAATGTAAATCTCAGACGTGATTTGTTTTTTTTTCTAGATACTGATTCCTCAGAGAATGGAAATAATGAAGTTAACAGAACAAGAAAGAGAAGCAAATCTGAAGATGAAACTCAGAGTTCTCTTTTGGAGCATGACTTGAAAGGAGAACTGAAGCTTACCCTTAGTAGTTCTGCTCCAGTTATTAATGGATTTTCTCCCAATTCAGAATTGCTAAAAGATGTAGGGAATATGGAGATGAATGCTTTTCTTTGTGATGAATCAAATGCTCCCAAAGAGCATGTTTATCAGTCATTAACTCCATTTTCTAAAAAAACGGAGCAGCAACAAAATGCGATTTCTCCTCATGCAAGCCCAAAAGAATTACAAGGCCAGCAAGAAGATTTATCATGGCTAAGTAACAGTGTGAGCATCAAACCTCTTTCTAAGGGATCTTGTTCTATAAATAAGCATGAAAAGTTAAATTTGAAATGCAGGTTCTGTAGTTCTGTGTATAAATGTACTGCACTTCTAAAGAAGCATGTTTACTCAGCTCATAAAGATAAAAAAAAATATAAATGCTGCTTTTGTAAAAGAACCTTCTTCTTTTCTACCAACCTTAAAAATCACCTTAAGTTTCATAAGAAAATTACCAGGTTGCAAAAGGCAAGAAAAAATAGAATAAAAAGAAGGCAGAGAAGAACTGAAGAAAGAAAATCTGAAATCAAGAAAAAGGAAAGCAAATACAAGAAATTTTTCATCAAAATTGAAAGGGACTTTACTCCTCTGGGGGTTCCTGTTATTTTTTCCTGCAAAATCTGTTTCTTTGCTTCATCAAGTCCTAGGATTTTTATCCATCACATGAAGGGGCATAAAGAGAGACCACCCTACCAGTGTCCTCAGTGTGATTATTCCTGCATTAGCTTATCCTATATGTTAAATCACATGTACTGGCATGCTGGGTATAAGCTGTATAAGTGCAGGTTCTGCACCTTTTTTTCGTTGTATTTTGCAAGCATGGTAAGGCATAGCTATATCCATATGGGAGCTAAGCCATATACCTGCGAGTTCTGCCAGTCAGCATTCACAAGCACCAGTGGATTAAAGAGACACAGAAGGTTACATGCTGGCAAGGAAACATGCCAAGGGCAGCAACTCATTGAATTTGTAAGTGGAAGAAAGAGAACCCGAAGACCTTTAAAGAGTTATGCATGTGATGAGTGTAACATAGTGTTTTATACTAGGGGACATCTCAGCTTTCATAAGAAATTTCATGAACAGACTAATGGTTATATGGATCAGAGTAATGAATACCGTGAAACCAAAATATTTGAAGTTGACAGTGATTCCCGGGACTGTGTTTCTCTGTCTCTTCCTGAGAAAGATGACGATCATCCAACTGGGGGAATGTGTAAAATGCTGGTTTCAGAATTAGACTTTAGGCAGGCAGGTGACATGTGGGACAATAAGAAAATGTGCTCTGGAGAGAAATTCCCTGAAAACAGCTATGGAAGCAACAGTTTGCCTGCTACTGAGAATGGATCAGAAGTTTTTCCAGAGTCATACAAAGCAGACACTGTGATTTGCAAAGAGGAACCTCTCTTCAGCCCTGAGGCCACTCATTCACAAGTTCAAGATGATAATAAAGATGATACATACCATAAATGTGTGGAAAACTTTAAGGATACGTGGCCTTCCAGTTTATCTTCATTCAAAATGTACAAGTGTAAACAGTGTGATTATGCTACTGCTGCTTATAGCAACCTTAAGCTGCACCTAAGAATACATAGACATGAAAGACCATTTGAGTGTAAAGAATGCAGTAAGGCATTTAGAACTTCAGGCCATTTGCAGAGACACAGCTGTCTTCATGTGAAGAATCATTATGAGTTTGGCCATTGCCTCTGTGTCGATAGCCATTTAGAGAATCTTGAATTGCATCATGAAAGGCATGTAGGTATGTGTCCTGAAAGAGATTTTGGTTCCTCGGAAGGTTTAAGCACTGTCCATTCCTTGCTTTGTTTGGAAGCATGCGGAGAACAGACAGAAGTCCAGAGGAGCAAAGAAAGTGATTTGGCAGCCCAGAGTCAGCCACAGTTCTATCAGTGTGTGGAGTGTGAGTACACTACTTACAGTTTAAGCAACCTTAAGCTACATGTAAGAACTCATACAGGTGAGAGACCTTACAGCTGCAGTGTTTGCCAAAAGAACTTTCGTACTTCCAGTCACCTGAAACGACACAGGGTCGTGCATTTTAATGCGGAGCATCTCAAATGCAGGAACTGTGACTATTCAACAGACAAATGGCTATCCTTGAAACAACATCTGGCTTCACACTCTGATAAGGAAATCTCAGCTACTGGCAGTCTCTATGAACAAAAGGCGCTACCTGTCAAAACATACACGTGCGAAGAGTGTGGCTATACCACAGTCCACAATGGAAACTTTAAGCAGCACTTGAGAATTCATACAGGGGAGAAGCCATTCAAGTGTAGTCAGTGTACTGTTTCTTTCCGCACATCTAGCCATCTGAAGCGCCACTTGCTAACTCATCTAAAGTTGCACTGCAAAAGGTGTGAATTTTCTACGCTAGATAGATATGCTATGCAAAAGCATGTGAAAACACATAAGGATAAAAAAGCGTACAAGTGTAAAAAGTGCAGTGTCACATTTTCTACCAAAAAGCTTCTGGAAAAGCATAAACGACAACATTTAAGAGCTGGAACATAAACATGGATTTTGCAAGTTGAGTCTCAGTTCTGGAGAGCTTTGCATGTTTTGAATTTATTCATTGCTTTCAGTCATCTCCTCTCCCCAGAATGATGGCTGGTAGTGGGTGCATATAGTGTTTTGGTCCAGAGAACAAAATCAAGATTGTCTTGCTCCTGGTTCTTCTGAGAGCTTCCATTCCAGCAAAGGTTGCGCTAAAGAAGTTCCTGGAGCCACATTTTCATGCTTGAGCAATTTTTCTTTTCTCTGAGGTCAGAGCTATGATTTGCCCTATCCTCATCAGTTGAAACACCCTCATAAAAGGGTGATCTTATTCTGTGTCACTTTTTTTTGGTAGCTAAACTGGACTCTTGTTTAGCTGAAAGAATGTTTAAAGGGAGAGGAGGTCATATTATATTGCAAAGTAATAACTTTTGAATTAAAAATTGTCAGTGTAGTTGGAGGCTTAATGCTACCTCCCATCTGCTGAAACTTACATTCCCTCCTGCAAGGTTCTCTTGCAAAAACTGCAGGAGAACAAATTAGAAGGTATTTCACAATATTACAGAAACAAAGATTCACGTAATCACTGGATAACTGGGATATGAAAATCTTTTATGTATATATATGTATATACAAAAAGGTTGTTAGACAGTCAATCTTGTCTGCAATTGCCCTTGATAATTCTTTGAGTAGTCTGTCAAAAATGATAATGTTGCCCATTAATCAGATCTTTTAAGATACTGAGAAACCTCAAATCCATCTTTATGAGTTTTATGTAGATGCCTAATACTAATCTAGTACGAAATGCCTTATCTTTTCTCAGGCTGGTAAATGTAGTTACTATGCTCTTTGGAAAAAAATCATAGTGTCTATTTTGAGAAACAAAGAATATCTCCATTAATTTAGCCACTTCCTTACATATTGCAAATACTATCTGGATTACATTGAAAACTTTAGAAATATCTTGAGCTGTCAAACTTATTTTGTTAATTCAAGAGCTTTTCTGTGCCTCTGAAATGACATGTATAATGACATATACCAAATTGCAGTTGTTATTCTTCACCATACTATATTTCTATTACATGAGAGAGATGGATGTTTCTTCCACTTTGTAGTCAAGCTTGTTTTGAGTTATACAGTGCTGGAGACTGTGTATGGAAACCACTAACTATATGTTCAGTGGTATTTATAACAGCAGTATTATCTTCTTGTGTGGAAAAAAATGGCAAAGGATTGATACTAATTGTCCTTTAATATTATGGTTCAGTCTGTGAAACAGCAGAGTAGGCCTATAGCTTAATTTAGAGAATGTTAACATTAACTGTTACTGTTATGTTACTGCTTTCAAATTTATGCTTTTCCTTGTTAATATAGATGATACCTTGCAGATGCTCTTTGGCAAGGTAGAAAAGCAACTTTCCAGAAGAGTGGACTGAAACTTATCAATAGATACATGTATTTAAGGCCAGATCAACAAAGGAATTTAAATGATCTAGTTCTTGGTTTCAGTAGAATCAGACAGTTAAATGTCAGTGACCATGAACCTTAGTGATGTTACAGATATTTTTACTATAAGCTGAGAAATCACCATTAGGAAATGCAAGAAGAAAGATTCAGATCCTAAAGTGACTGAGCTAACAGTTGGATACAGCTGTGAGAAAGAAGTATGTTATCTTAATATGAATGAGGCAAAGCATTTCTGGGAAATATTACCACTRTTATACAGGCATGGATAACTTCTTACCTGGATATCTCTACAATTCTGATTGCATATTTAAAGAAAATTCAAMAGAACAGATGGAAAGAAGTGATACAAAAATGATGACAGGAATTGAAAGCCTGTATATCAGATGAAACTAGGAAAACTAAATCTGACAGTGTAATTATTTATAAGTATAATGGAGAAAAGGAGAGCTCAGTGTAAGGGATAAATATACTGTGAATCAAATCAGACAGGAAATAAAGCAAACTTGTAAACACTGGAGTTTCTTTTAGTAGCCAGTAAGGAGAACACAAGACATTCTCAGATGGAGCTTGGTAAGTTTGTAAAAATAACTATTTCAAGTTGCTGCCTCTAATAAAAAAAGAAAAAGAAAAGACTCATGAGGTTCCCCTCTGTCCTTAGTTCCTTCCTAATGCAAATGCACAGTCCTTCATGGAATTAGAAGTGGTTCTCAGTATGCCAAGTCAGAGAGATTTAAACTTAAATGCATATCTACTTTAAAATAAGGACATTGGCTATTTCTGATTTTTATTTTTTGCTAGTTAAAGGTGTAATATTTTTTGTCCTTGCAGAGTTTTAACAAGAAGCAAAGTCTTTCCTAAATCATACTATGAAGTCTTTTACTTGAGCCAAAACATTTGCTTGGTTTTCTTTATTAACACACCCTGAATTTGGAGAAAACAGTAAAATGCAATAGCAAATCACATTAGTGACAAATTCCTTGAGCAGATATGTAGRGATCATTTTCTTTTGTGTGTCTTCTACATAAGTGAATAATAAAGTTAAACTTGAGGTGAAGTAAATGAATATAGGTGATTTAGACCATGCTGCAATATTGGTAACCAGTTTTATCTACAGTACATGGAAGGAAATATGACTTTTTTTTTTTAAACTTGAAAAGTAAAAACTGTCCCTTGCTGTATTCCTCAATCTCAGTTCAGTGCCCCTAGGGCAGAGAAAACTAGTAAATTTTATTACTAAAGCTTTCACTTGGGCTTTTAAAATTGTGAACTGAGAGAAAAAAAATACACAAAAAAGTGTGCTTCTAAAAGAAAAATACATTTGGAGGCGTCTTTGTGGACCAGATAAATTATGCTTCTTTCTGTTTCCTCACGAACCAGAGGCCTTTTGGATATGTAGACATAGAGATGAGAAACGTACATTCCTCAGCTCTCCCTGCACTTTCTAGTAAAGATGAGGGTGGGTTTTTTTGTGTAAGAAAAAGCTTTCACTGTCCAGCTTTAAAGGCATGTGTCTATTTTTATAAATTGACTATAGTGTTAAGGAAGGTTTGTACTGTCCTAGGCAGAGTAGGAAGGGAGGAGGAAGCTTGTTGCCCAGCTGGTTCTCTCCTTTAAGGACTCAGCCAGGGGTTGGAGCAGTTAAAACAAGGAGCTCATTTTGTTCCCATAACCCTAGGCTAACTCGCTGAGGGCTCTCCAGCTTTTCAGCCTAATGAGATCTTCACCCAGCTGACAAAATTGCTTCTTGGAGGCAAGAATCCAGACCATGCCTGTGACAGGGGCATCAGGAGGAAACAGTGATTTTTTTCTGAAGCCTGGCCCGAGTTCTGTGTCACTTAGAGCTGTAATCCTGTGAGATAGGGCTGAAAGCTCAGCTGCCATGTTTTAATAGCAGAAACAGTTGCAGGAACAGGGGATTAGACAATGCCAACAAATAAGTTAGGATGGGAAACACGCTAGCAGCTTGGTACATTAGTACCCAATTGGGAACTTCAGCTTCAGTTTTAAGAGGTTTGGGGGTTTTTTTGGTTTGTGGGKTTTTTTTTGTTTGTTTGTTTGTTTTTTTGATTATTGAAATGGAAGATCTGAAACCTGACGTAAACTGTAAGGAAGCTTTGCAGTAAAGACCACAGTATGTAAAAGAGTCCAATAATAACAGAAAAGGGACATGGGAAATCTGGATGTCACTGCTCCGGTTTTCACTTGGGCATTTCACATTGTGTAAATGTGGATGTATGGTTTTTTTTTTCAAATTAATTTAGCAAAACACAGTGTAAAAGCGACACTGGTGAAATCTTACTTCTGCTCTTCTGTACCCATCTTTCCCCATTTTTGTCGGTTTAGGAATCTGGCAGAGCTTAATGAATAGTCAGCTTGTCCTTTAAGATCAGCTGTGCTTCCTGTATGCTTCCTCACAGAGTAAAGAAGAAAAAGATGACCCACAAATATTAAAACAAAACAAAACAAAAAAAGTGTTTTCTCTGCTCGGGGTCTTGTTCCGCTTCCTCGAAGAAGCCCCCGGACGGCTCCGGGCCCCGCCCCCGGCTCCGGGCCCCGCCCAGGCAGCGCGGCCGCCCTGAGCTTGGCGCCTGCGCGGAGCCCCGAGCCCAGCGTCCTCCCCGCTGCGCGTGCGCGAACGGTGCCGTCACCTCCCCCCGCGCTGCCTTTACCGCATCGCCTTTGCGCCTGCGCAGAGCATGCGCCCTTCTGGGGACGGCGCCTGCGCGGGGTCTCGACCGGCCCCGCTGTGACGAGCGGCGTTTCCCTGCTTTCACCCCTTTTTCCTGTGCCGGACTTCGTGCCCCTTCGCCGCCAAAATGCCGCGGATTATGATTAAAGGCGGTGTGTGGCGGAACACCGAGGTAGGAGCTGGTTCGCTTTAATCCCCTCCCCCCGCGGGGTTGGGGCCTGCTCAGCGGTTGCGGGGGGGGGGTCCTGCGTGGGTGCGCATGCGCTGTCGGAGCGGTCGTGATGCGCATGCGCGGAGGAGCTTCCGTAGTAGGGTCCCTTGCTATGGCGGGGGTGGGGGGTCGGAGTCTGGGATCTTCCGTAATCCTCTGTAGYGGGGAAGTAAAGGGTTGGGGCTTTGCAGGTACCGTGGCTCTGGTAGGCTTGCTTCCTCTGCAGACTGGACCCCCGTCCTTGTCCCCTGGCCTGGTSGACAGAGTCAAACCAGTGCTATTTCTCTTGGGGGCTACGCGCTGGGGAGGCGAGGAAGCTCGACCATGTGGAGGCCCTGGCACGCAGAAACCGCCGCTGCAGCAGCTTGAGCTTCTCTGGGGATTTGCCCGCACCTCGTTGTGCTCGGAGGTGTCGCTTTTCTAGGTTGGAACCTGTCGTATGCTGTACGGACAGGGTTCTGACTCCCTTGGGATATGAAAGAGCTGGAATTTTTTCCACTTGAAGACCCTTCATAATGCAGAAATGCTGAAGATAGGTATGGGCTCTTCATCTGCAGCCCAGAGTGTTTTGGGACAGAGGAATCTGTTGGCCAGAGTTTGAATGTTGTTAGCACAAATGTTTCCCTGTGTCTAAAGAAAAAGAAAAAAAGATGGTATCTGACCTGTTTTAGCCCTCACATTTTTTCAGAACTATAAATAATAGTAAAAAAGAAAAAACATAATGCAAGAAATAAAGATTTCAAATAAATTTCACTAGGTGTCATGTTCAAAACAAAAGAGGTACTTGACACTGTAAACTGTAGAACTCTGCCAGTGTGTATTGTGGACACTAAACATTTGCAAAGTTCAAAAAACAGTGGGAAAAAGTAATGGAAGATAAATCTCCTATGCTTTCTTAAATACCAGCTCTGCATCAGGAGGCTGTTGAATTGCAGGTCAGTGGAGGATAGGAAGTATCACTGTGTGCTTGCCCTGTTCCTACCATCTTCCATAGCTGACTAATTTTGGCGACTGTTTGAGAAACAGCAGTGGGTTAAATGGATCATTGTTTCTCCTGTTTCTGTATATCAGAGATGAAATAGAAAGCTTTTGTATTTGCTGCTATTTTTATGATTAATGTAATATAAATGTACAATATTAAAAGTACAGAAAGTAGAACTAGTTAATGGTCATTAGAAAAATGACTGATTACTTGCAAATCAGTCTGCTAGTGTCGTCAGTATGGCTACTGCATGCCATATGACAGCAAGTAGAATTCAGAAACCAAGAGAAGATTTATAGAAGTTTGGATAACATATTTTGKTTTTTTTCATAGAAATTATATGAACTGTTTCTTGTAGCAGCTCAAGCCAAAGCTCATCAGTTTACAGTTAAAGCTGCTATGTGCTGTGAGAGCTGTCCGTGCTAGACAGAGTGTCTGTCATTGATGACTAGCATCTGCACTGTGCAGCTGAACAGATTCTGAACACAACTACAAGTGCTTATTGGATATAGAAGAACATCCGTGGTTGACAAGGCTATAAAGAATAGCTGTGAAGTATTTAAAATACCATTTTCTGACTTGTGAGGAAACCAGAAATAACCCATTGTCTGGAGAAAGGAAGAGAGGAGTGGATGGATGGGTTGACAAGAAAATAATTACAATTTTTAGCTTTTGATCATATCTCTGTGCACAGTTTGATATATATGAACAGCCTGGCCTCCAAGCTGAAGTAATCATAACTGAATCCATTACATATTTTTCCCCATAAGCTTGCAGGCGTTGGGTTCAGCATTTCTGGATGTAACATTCTGAATATTTAAGTGGTTTATTTTAAGATTTGTTTGGAGTAAAGGAACTTCATATTTTGTCGTGTATTTTTTTTTAATAGCTTTTTCCATTGAGAGGTAAATATTCCATCGCAACACAGGTTTGCATTAAAATGTGCAAAAAAAACCCACTTCGGGGCATTATTTAAAACAAGCCACCTCAGAGGATCTGTCCTAATTTTTTTTTTAATGTTATGTCACTAACAAACAAATAAATATCTCCCTACCTCTTTATTGCTGTCCTTCAAAAAAGACCTACAGAACCATCAAAAACTGCATGTACTGAAACTGTTCATTTTGAAAGTTCAGTCAGGTCTGTGAAGTAGGCCAAAATAATCATTCCTAGTCTTTTTCATTTAATCTCTATCAATTTCAGTGGACTTTGGAGTACAAATTTTCATTCATCTTGAAATAAAATGTGGGAAAGAAGCAGCAATGCTTTGCCATTTCTACTGGTTCAGCCCTTTAGATGAAACCTACGGTATTCTCTCCTGCTTGAGCTCAGTCTTTCCACTTTGTGAGTTTTTGGTGATTCATAACAACATAAATCATTTTTGTTTAAAGGATGAAATTCTGAAAGCAGCTGTGATGAAATATGGCAAAAACCAGTGGTCTCGTATTGCTTCTTTATTGCATAGGAAATCAGCAAAGCAGTGCAAAGCCAGATGGTAAGTGAGAAATACCATGACTGGGAATATGAGATTCATAGTTACTATGAGTTTAGGAGTTACTGCAGATTAATTTATGCCCACAGAGGAACAATCATTTTAAGGTTGTCTGAGTTCCATTTTTGTGGATATTACAAATTCCTATTGCTTGAAAGGAATGTGAAGAAGAATAGCCAAATGATCACTTTGCAAGTGATGGCAGTGTCATCAACTACAGGATCACTGAATTTACATATGTAATTTCTTTCTGTATTTACAGGAGATTTAAATCAAAATGAGTGTTTTCAATGAAGTAAAATTGTCAAATAATAATTTACAGATAATTTTCTATTTTTTGATAATAAGAGTTTGGCTTAAGGATTGATATTTAAAAATTACACTGCAAAATTTCAATTTATATCAAAAAAGGTAGCATAAAACTGATGCAAATAACGCAGCCTGAATCCATTTAAGAATCAGACTTAGTTTCTCAAGTATTGAACTGCACATATTTCTCAGAATGTTTCTGCCTAAAGGTAACAGTACTGATACAGTTAAAGATAAATAAGACAACCCTTTGAAGGATCCAGACCAAACAAGTCTACTCCTTCTGGTAACTCTGGTGGTTGTGAGTCTTACCTTTCTTTTTCTGAGTTAATTTTATTATTCTTTACTTTGTCAGAAGAGAGGAAGGGAATGGAAGAAGAGGTGGTATCTGTAGGAAAAGTGGTGAATTAATAATACATTTTAAAGTTCAAATACATATATCATGAAAATACTTTATAGTAACATCCTTTTATACAAAAAAAAGTCTTAAATATATATATGTGTCAAAATTATGAGATCTTATCGCGATGATGCTTGGAAACACTGTTGTGAGTTAATTCAAGATAGATCAACGGATTGCTTGCAACTATCCCTCTTAACTATTTCACTTTTTAACAGGTATGAATGGCTAGACCCAAGCATCAAAAAGACAGAGTGGTCACGGGAAGAAGAGGAGAAACTGCTGCACCTGGCAAAGCTGATGCCCACCCAGTGGAGAACCATTGCCCCAATTATTGGAAGAACTGCTGCGCAGTGTTTGGAACACTATGAATTTCTGCTGTGAGTTAGTATTCTGCTAGAGGTGCATAGCAGGAAAATCTGTGCAGTTTGTTGTATTGATGTGTCATTCTCTTCTCCCAGGGTGCCAAAGTACAATGGTTTCAAGTTGGCTGAGGTCTTTTGCAAGCAATCTTTCCATTTTAAGTTTACTTGGTAGTTTTTTTGACTAGTTGATCAGCGTAAATGTGTGTGTGTGTGTGTGTGTGTGTGTGTGTGTGTGAACAGATAGACAAAGACAGACAAAAAGACAGAAAACACGTTATTGAAATGGCTGAATGTGCAGCCATTATCTCTGTGCACTGTGGAGAGTTTCTTTGGGTCAGGAGAAGAGAAGGAAAGTACTGTCTTCCTTTGTGAGCTTTTTTAGTTCTGATGTGATTGGTAGCATTTAAAAGCATAATGTGAAACACTTAAGTATTCATGTTGTCACACTGCTTGATTTCTTGTCCTCATTGTTAAACTTTAACAGATTACAAAAGCAGAGTTCACTGCTGTCAGCTTTGTCAATATTGTATTTTATGTAATATTATATTGTAGTATAATACTATATAGTTTCTTTCTGCTAACTTATGGTTATTTAGGTAACTGTACCATGTTCAAGAATCTTTTCTGCAGTGAATAATTGTATAAAGTTTACTGTATGGTACATGGTACAAGCTTATTTTTCTTGGTCAGTCTTTGGGACGGTCTAAGAAAGGGATGACTATTATCTGCCCAGGGGAAAACGAAAAGCTAATCGTGATACATACGATGTGTTTTCAGGGACAAAGCTGCTCAGAGAGACAATGAGGAAGAAACTGCTGATGATCCTCGGAAACTTAAACCTGGAGAAATTGATCCAAATCCAGAAACCAAGCCAGCCAGGCCAGATCCTATTGATATGGATGAAGGTAAGAAAGGAATTTATTTACTGTTTTTGGCAGAAATCCGATGTCTTGAGTTTTTCTTTTTATACACCTTCTGTACCCATAAGAAAATCCATAAGAAAAACATGAACAATTTTTTTTTCTTGTTTTTCTTATGAATTTTATCTTATTTTTGTATCTGGCCAGTCTGTTTCTACTCTGTCTTGGTTTTCTCTTGCCTTGACTGGCTGTTCTTTGCTTTGACAACTGCCTGCTCATGATCATTCTTCTTTCTGTATTTTCATCTTTTCCCATCAGCTAAAACCTTCCAGATGAATCCCTACCAAACCACAACACTATAGGCTTTTCTTTCTTGCACATTACGATGTTAGGGACTAAGTACTGGACTTCGGTAAAATTTCATGAATGGACAGAGTGTTTTGCAAACCTGTGGCTATTCAAAATACAGTGCTCTGGAACCAAATATAAAATGAAATTAACAAGTTCCACTAATATAGTACTCTTGGATCTAGATGTAAATGAAATTATAATTTCATTAGTGTGCTCAGTTTGCCTCTTTCTTTACGTGTTCTGATTTGATGTAGAAATTAGTTGAATCATTTTCATCATTTTGGCATTTTTTCTTGAAGTCTTGATTTCATCTGGCCAATGGTTTAGAAAATGTTTTTGAGAAACTTGGAGAAAAGTAAAGTTTGGAGATCATACAGAATTCCTGCCAAAATATTGATCCTTGGAGCTTTTCAAGAGTGCTTTCTCATCTTAACATCATCTTTTCCCTTACTCCCATCTTTAAGTGCAAAACTGATACCTGTATTTATCTGTACTTTTGCAGATGAACTTGAAATGCTCTCTGAAGCTAGAGCTCGTCTAGCCAATACACAGGGAAAGAAGGCCAAAAGGAAAGCAAGAGAGAAGCAGCTGGAAGAAGCTAGGTAAATTTATGTTTAGTTTTATGTAGTGGGACTCCTTCCATTGACTTGGGAGCATTTACAATGCATCAAGTCAGGCACAGGCTTAAGTCTTTGCAGAATCAGAGATTTTGACAGTAATCCATGAATCTACTCTTGTATAAATATGTACAGCCCCTCTCACAGCAACAACTGATAGCAGGTCTTAGGATACAGCAGTTGCCTACAGGTGTGCACTTTAAATCATGTAGTATTATTGCATTTCCTTAGACGTCTTGCTGCTCTCCAGAAGAGACGAGAACTTCGAGCTGCTGGGATTGAAATCCAGAAGAAAAGAAAAAAGAAGAGAGGAGTGGATTATAATGCAGAAATTCCATTTGAAAAGAAACCTGCCCCGGGTTTTTATGATACATCAGAGGAAAACTATCAGTCACTGGATGCAGATTTCAGAAAGCTACGTCAGCAAGACCTGGATGGAGAATTAAGATCGTAAGTGTGTATGTGTGTGTGTGTTATACTAAGTAGGGAATACTGTATCAAAATACATGTATAAAAAAATAAATTTAGGCCCTGGAAACGTCTGAAATATGATATGAGCAGGAGTTGTATTTTCCGTAGGGCAGATTCTAGCACATGCTGCTTCTACCTTTTCAGTCTCCTGTATTTTTTATTTTACTAAGGGATCTAGTTGGCATTTTTCCATGAGAATAAAGGCCCCCACACTCACTCTTTAGATGGAAATTTTAAGATGTTTGTTCAGGTTCGTCTTCTCATGATGAAGTACATCTACTCGTTATGGGTAGGTTCATTCATAATAATTTCAGTTCTTTCTGAACAGCTTTATTTAAATTGCTTGCAGGAGTAGCTTTTATTTGTTTTAATATTACTTTTGATGGAATTATTCTAATATTTTGGTATAATGCTATTAACCAGAATCTCCTTAAATGCTTGATCCTCACCCCCGCAACATGTACATCATCAACAGCAGTATGGCACATACTTAATTATACAATTACATTCCTATTATGTGTTCCAAGTGCTTTTTATTGAGAGATCAGATCCAGTACTACATCCAGTTTGGTTTTTTTAGCTTTTGATCTAATTAATTCTTTCTGTATAATTCTTAGTTCAGAGAGTCTGACAGGAGTTTCAGACTGTTATGATTTACTAAACTATAATTTCACAGGCTCACTGCATTGCTGTTTGAAAAAAAATAACATATTCATTAAACACCAAAGAGAACTTGGTTCCTATATCCCACAGAGAATGTTCTTCTTCCTTTATCAACTGCAGGAGGAAGAGGGACTGCTCATATCCACTGATTCCAGCTATCTAAATTCTTGGACTGACATGTTTTCTTACTCCAGTGTCCCTGTATTGCCTGTAGCTGAAGCAACCACCCATTGCCTAATTCCGTAATTTAGAAGCGTCACATTGCTTTGTTGTTGTAGGTTCTGCTGTGTGATCTGCAGGCTGTGTCTAATCACATAACTTCTAAACCACGAGGCGGTTCGCTCTTCCTGCAGCATGTTTTATTTCAGCATATCCAGCTTTTGATTAGGGCACAGACTCTGTTCTTCATTGATCTGCTTGTTTATTTTACTGTGTGGCTGTTCTGTGTGTTCTAAAATGACTGTCTTGTCCATAATGACAGTGAAAGGGAGGGAAGAGAGCGCAAAAAAGACAAACAACATATGAAACGGAAAAAAGAATCAGACTTGCCTTCAGCTATTCTACAGACCAGTGGAGTGTCAGAGTTTACAAAAAAAAGAAGTAAACTAGTGCTTCCAGCTCCTCAGGTAAACTGTGCCTTGATCAGTAAATAACTTGTAAGGGCAATGCTAATCAGCAATTTCTGTTTTATTGGGAGGATCTGGTGGTCATATTTTATCTTGCAGTGCCTTGGAATTTTCTCTTTGCTGTAAAACATGAGCTGACCAAAACCAATATCTCAGAGTGATTTTAAAGCTAGTTACAGGAAAATGTTGGGGAGAGGTATGGGTTATCATATGTTTATGCTTTCTGTAGCATGTAATTGGGCTGTCTCGTGACCATGACATTTAGAGACTGGTGTTTTTTATTTTTTTTCTTGAATAGACATAGTCAGTAACCAGCTAGACAGCATTTTAAGTTGTACCACCCAGTGTACACTGTGAAAGGGGTAAGGGTGAGAGAAAGCCATTCTGTAGTGCTATCAAAGCAAATGCCAAGTATTTTCTGACATGCAGCTAAGGATGAAGTTCTTCTAAACACAGTGCATTGTTTGTTATTGTTTTCCTTTTAAAGATATCTGATACAGAACTCGAAGAAGTTGTAAAAGTAGGCCAGGCAAGCGAGATTGCACGCCAGACTGCTGAGGAATCTGGAATTACAAACTCTGCCTCCAGCACTCTTCTGTCTGAATATAATGTGACGAACAACAGCATAGCCCTAAGGACTCCCAAAACTCCAGCAGCACAAGACAGGATCCTGCAGGTGAAGTATAAATTTACAGAACAGGCTTTTGGTTTTAGTGCAATGATGAATTGAATAGGAGATGTTAGTACCATAGAAAGCATTTCTCAGATTTTGTGCAATAATGGGGTTTGAATTGGCGCATAATCTGCAAGACACATGGAAAAGGGTAAAAGCAGATCCACTTCTACRTGATCAGTTGTTTGGCACCGCGCTTCAAAACATTATGTTTTTTTTATTGTTATATATTGCATGTCATTTTTAGCATTCAGCCCTCTCTTGGTGTTTTATATAATTCTCCTTTTCTTATGTTCATGTCCTTAAAACAATTTCTTGCATGTCATTTGCTATTTAGTTTTGCCATTCAGCTTTTATTTCAGTTAATCAGAAATAATTAACTGAAATAATAAAAGTATATTTTTCTAGCACTTTATTGGCCTAAAAACTCTTAAGATTAGGATTGTCAAAAACCTACCTTTGCAACCTCTGGGTTATTTTTGGATTGCATTGATCATATGAGTGAGTGTCTGGGTTGTTCCAAAAACTGGTAGTGCTATGTGTAATGTTTTGTTAGGTTTGTGGAGATGGCTAAATGAAGTCAGTGCAGCCAGTCTGTAAAAATGCAAAACATGCTGATTTGATAACAAGTTATGTTTCATTAGTTTTTGTTTCCTGATAGAGTATCATGATCTGCAGAGTCAGGAACTTTCTCTTTTCTCATAGCTCTCTGTGCAGTGTTTGCAGAAATGGCCACATATGTCACCTTGGGATGGAATACTCTGACATCACATAAGCTTCAAATGCCTGAGTAGATGGATCGTTAGTATTCAGTGAAGATAATTATGATATGGAATTGCTTCATTATATCAATTCATTCTCAGGGTGCCTAATTTTTTTTTATCACCAAAAAGGCAAAACCTTTTAAAAAAAGAGGGTATTCGTAAAAGCCCTCATGGACCAAAAATCTGAAATGTGACCAGGTATTTTGGAACCTTCTATTTGAAGTGTGGTTTGGATAAACTTACGCCTTTATTGGCATTGGTTTTCGGAAGGCAAGTATGCTGTTCCTTCTGAAAATCAGGATCATTAGGATGGTTTGAGTCACTAATTCAGTCGCTAATGAATCTTGCAAATATATGGTATCTGCCAAACTGGAGGAAACTGAAATGTTAGGCAACCCACTCATTTTTGGAATTCCAGTTTATAAAATACTTTACTGGAAATAAAGATTAAAATCCTTTTCAGCTGAACTGTAGGGTTTGTAAGAACCCTGCGTATGGGTCTTAAAGTTAAAAAGTGTTAACTGTTTTCCACAGACTATTTTGATATTCAGATAACTCTTTGCATTTCCCRTTGCCACTGAATCTGCTGAATGTGTGTAGAAGAGAGTGAGTCTGAAAGTCTTAGTAACGTACTCCATGTGTTTTTTGTTACACAGGAAGCGCAGAATTTGATGGCTCTCACAAACGTAGATACCCCCCTGAAAGGAGGTCTTAACACTCCCTTGCATGAAAGTGACTTTTCAGGAGTAACCCCCCAGAGACAGGTTGTTCAGACTCCAAATACTGTGCTTTCCACACCCTTCAGGTAAAGCAAACACTTCCCTAATGGCTGACTGGCTGTGCATGTAGCCGGTGGGGTGGAGGAAGCAGATGTCAATGTGTGAAATAGTGGGATTTGATAAATGCTTCGTAACCAATTTCAATCTGCTTTTATTTAAAGCCCTATTATACAGCTTTTTCATTTTTTGTGTCTTTGGCAAGCTCAGCCACAYCATCTTCATCTATATTTGTACATCATACAGCTCACTGGGATTTTGGTCCAAGATGAGGGCTTCGGTGGTCAATATTAATTATACTGGAGTATTCACAGGAGTATAAATAGTAAGATGAAATGTCATTCTGTGTGTGGATCCTAGCCTTTCCAAAGTGTTACCTCTGAGTCAAAGGTGTGGGAGGTCTCCTAGTCAAACCCACTTTGAACATTTGAAAAATTGTGGTAAATGTTTTATAAGTCATAGATATCTAAAATAAAGTATTTCCTATACTGCCAATCTAAATATTATGGAATTGTTGGTTTAACTCTTACAGTGGGTCCTGAATAAATATATATTCCACAAATGCCAAATACTATGGAACTAAAAAATATTACACTTTGTGTCTGTCAATTTTTTTCAGCTCAGGTTCTAATTTTACTTGTATCATGGCAGCTTTTCAAAAGCAGCTCCATTTTGTTGTTTAAAAAATTGTATGCAGAAGCCATGCTCTTGTAATTGGATCTACACAAGTTAATCCTTTTTTGGAGATCTACTGAAGTCAGTGGGATGCAGAATGAATATAGTTTGGCCTGGAGTGATCTGGCTGATTTGGATTATTTTGTATTACTAAATGAGGGTTTTTTTCTTTTTTAAAAATTGTTTTTAGCTTCTGAAGTTCAAGTTTGTACATGTAAATAGGGTAGTTTTGTGTCGACTTTGCTTGCAGAAATGCCATATCAGTGTGACAATCCAAGATCTTGAGCAGAAAAAAAAATCTGTTAAGTGGTTAAAAATAAATAAAAGGAAGCCATAATTGTTTTAGGAGACAGAGTAGTGAAGTAGAGTAGCATATAGTTATCTAGCCCAACAGATCGAGTACTTTATTTAAGTACACTTTTTTTCTGTGATAGTATGAAATTTGTAATATTTTGGTGTTTACTGAAAGGTAACAACTTCCATAAGAGATTTTTACTATGTGTTAGTTGTAATAATTTTCTTATATGATATTAAATTAAAAAATGTTATGGGGTTTTAAACATTGCATGGAACTGGGACAACTGTGGGGGGTAGAGAGGAAGAGGGAGAGAGAACCACTGGCCTGGAAGTTGTTTCTTCTAGGAAGTCAGAATAGTTTTTTTCTACTAGTATAATCAGCAAAGTAAATATATCCTATAAAACATTCATTTGAAAACATAAAAATCAGTTTGGCTATTTTTTCGAAGTGTTACCCTGCGAATGTTCTTGCTTTGGTAGCCTAAATGTGAGCTCATAAGAATCTGTGCACAACCTCAGGCAAGGGGAAAGAATCACTTGCCACTCACTCACAGACATACCCAGTAAATAGGGCATTACGTTATCCCTCCAGACAGGAGCAGTAGTGTGTGTCRGGCCGTATATACAATTGTCTACATCCACCATTATGGCATCTTATCTTCTTCTTATTTATGAGACTGGCATTACAGAATTACAGTAACTAGTAGTAGAAATTATGTATTAAATCATCTCATCCAGTCTGTCTCTGCCAGGATTATTCTCTACAGCACACGTTCTTTTCATTGCTGTCTGAAAAAGTTTACATCTTCTAAGATGGCTGCCTTAATGTAGGCTTTTGTCTACAAGTTTTTCCCCTTCCTGATCTTGTTTCCTTTGGGCATTTAACAGCATTTTGTCAGGTTTTTATTAATTATTGTGTGAAACATCATCGTAAGTGCGTAAGAGAAAACTTCTAAGTGTCTCTATCCAAGGCATTATCTGCATGCCTTATCAACTTTCATATAGTTAACCCCCGGAAGCTTGTTGGGATAGAGAACAATATTTTTCCCCACTCTAGAGGAAAAGGAACTGAGGCCCAAAAGGTCTGAGACTCCATTCATCTTGCCTAACCGTAGGTACTTAGAAGTAATTAGTGTAATGTAATTACTCCTTCAATAATCAGTGAAAGGAAAGAGGCACCTTCAGTGATTCATTCAATTGTAAGATGGGAAGGCTGTTAAGCAAGATGAATTCAGAGAGAATGACTTGCCCCAGGTGGTAGGGAAATCAGAGGTTGCAATTAAATCCTGATTGCTGAATCCCAGAGTAGTGCATGGTGACTGGGTAATCTTTTCTCTCAAAAGTAGTGATGGGAAATGGTGTTGGACTAATTCCTGAAACTTCTCTTAACGTAGTGACATGCCTAGATTTTAGTTTGACAGGTCCTTCATTATACCTTGACAAGTGTAAACAGTTTGTTTTTGTTTGATCCTTTTAATCATGTATTATGGTTTCACTGTCTCAAAAAAAAAAATCCGTATTGAATTTAATAACTGTACAAATGATAAACTTCACTATAAGTTTTGTTTATATTAATTTATTAATTTATTATTTATTTTTACTATAAATTTTATTAACTATAGATTCTTACAGCATTCAGACATTTGAAATAGAGCTCTTTGAGGAGGGGGAAATTAACTGTGTCTGCATTTTCTTAGAACACCTTCTCAAGGATCAGAAGGCTTAACTCCTCGTGGAGGACTAACTCCAAAACCTGTAGTTGGTACAACGCCTGGTAGAACTCCACTGCGTGATAAACTGAACATCAACCCAGAAGAGGGTATGGCAGATTACAGTGACCCATCTTATGCAAAACAACTGGTAAGAAGTGCATGAGAAGTGGAGATAAATGGATTTTCAGGAATTTTAATTTCTTATCTCCTGAACAGAATTTTATTTTATAACAAGTGTTATTTCTACCGCTTGTCTAGAAGTCTATACTCCTCACATGATAAAATCAAATCTTTGCATTATTGTAATATCAGGAACTTATTTGAAAGAACAGAAATCTCAGTACATAAGCTCAAAACAGCTTTGAGTGTGCTCGGTGAAAGCACTCCAGGACTAGTCATCAAAGAAGACATAATTATGTTTCAGTCATACTTATATCTTTGAAGCTGAGCAGGAAATACTCCCGTCTCGAGGAAAGATTCGTTTTTCTTGCAATCCCACTCAGCCCTCAAATCCCTCATCATCTTGGCTTCCCGATTTACCTACAGGACCTTTTCATCAGTCTTTCCTGTTGACAACATTGAGTTAAAGGAGTTTAAAATTTGCCATTAGGAGCACTTGCTTTTGAGATGTCCAGTAATCTGAGTCCTGTCCAGATTCTTTCATCGCCTTTGGCAACAGATGTTTCCATTCCTGGATATTCAGCCAGATGTACCCTGCCAATTAGACATGGTATAAAAGGGCATATAACTAATAGGTAGCACCTTGAGAACTCCTTTTATGTGGCTGATTCTGCAGCCTTAACTGTGGCTTTGGATATCTCCCACCAGAGCTATTGACATTTTTCTTTTTGGGCTAGCTAAGGATATCCACTCAAAGTTTTCGGCATGTTCTTCTCATGAAAATAACTCTTTGATTCCAGAATTTTAGATTTTCCCTTAGCATAAAGGACAAGGTTTATTTTATGTCCTTACACTTATTTTGGTTCTATCTTAGCCTTTTTATGGTAAGCCTGGCTTTCTGCTGTTAGGGGTTTCAATTTCCTGATGGACTTCCCAGGTTTCCAGATATGCTGCTCTTTCGGTCATTTTTGTACTGTGCCACAATTCCCAGATCTGTGAGCAACTGAATGGAAAAAAGTAAGGTCTGAGGGAGAATCTTCCAGGTAGACTTGCAAATAGACCTGTGTCCRTCATCACTGTGGACAGATTTTCATGCATCATTTTCAATTTCTTGAAATGCATGTATGTGAATCCCCACTGTTGCCCTGAAGCTACCAGGAAGTGAAGGTAGCATACTGTTTTCCTCCTTGGATATTTTCCAAAAATTGTGCATGAAGATTTCCTTAGCTGTCTTTAAGTGAGTTGTATGTTGTCTTGTAGCATCAGAGACTTCCTGTGCTCAACAGTGCATAAACTCTGGGGTGGTGGTCAGTAGGCCAATCTGGATTAGTAATGTGCCCCCCTTTTGTCAGATCTCAAAAAAATTTGGTTTCTCTTAGCTTTGTAATGGACTAAGATTGCCAGATGATATTACTCATGTGTTGTTTGCATCTATTAATGTAGGCAAATGGAATTTTGCCATATCGTGTATCTGTGCATGAATTCAGAAGCATTATATCTTACTACTGTTTCAACAGGAAAGAGAATCTCGTGAACACCTGCGCCTTGGGCTCATGGCCCTTCCAGCTCCAAAGAATGACTTTGAGATTGTTTTGCCTGAAAATGCAGAAAAAGAACTTGAGGAACATGAAGTAGATGAAGCCTTTGTAGAAGATACTGCTGATATAGATGCTCGCAAGCAGGTAGGTATGCGTAATGCAGCTAGTGCTTTTTGTTTGTTCTCTCTATATTTTTCCCATAGTTTCATACATGTTTAGCGGACGTGGTATAGTTTCTACTGAATAATAACATTAGATATACTTGTTTTCTGTGCTGCCATCAGAGTACATAGAGACACACAGGCTAAATCAGTCTCTCTGAATCGTTTTCTTAATTCATTAATGTTATGTATTACACATCATTTTTTATAATGAAGTCTTTAAGAATGTGTGTGTCCTCTCTCCTGCTGTTGTTCCTCAAAAAGATGAAAATATAATTAAAATATAATTACAAGCATCTTTCTGCAGAGGTATATGCTTAATTTTAAGCACATGAATATTGTGCTTTTTGCAGTTTCAGGTTATTCTTTCAAGGTCAAAAGCTACTGTTTGTGAAATGTAAGACAGGTATATGTAAATCGAGGCAAGCTGGTAGAACATACGTAGAGATTTTCTATGGAGTGAGCTGGTCTCTTATGTACAATTTGTACCAGAGGATTACCAGAGAGCCCAGTTTTGAATGGATCCCTGGCTTTTTTGGTTTGAGAATCAGAGATGGTTCAACACAATGGTAGAAGCACTCTTGTGTTCTGCTGGTTACACAGTGTGCTAGCCAAACTTTTCTGTTTATGTGAGCAATCACTTTTCAATTCATTATTTGTCCTAAGTACAGTGTGATGCAGATCTGTTTTTGTTGCATACATTATAGGTTTGAGATTGGAGGKTTTTTTTGCCAACTAAAAAAAAAAGTTGAGCTCTGATATCTGTTAATATAACAAACATTTTCCAGAATTAAAGATTCCTAAAATGTCCCATTTGGAGAGGAAAAAATTGTACAGGTGCAGACACATGTCTCTATGTATTTGTGTATAAAAATAAAAAATATGTGTATATACGTGTTGATAAAAACTCTGCATAAATATGGACAGTTTAGATGTATAGACTATATAGAGAAAAGAATATGAATTATAAGATCATACAATAGAATGGCATTCTGCCTTTCCAATGAAGGTGTGATATGGCTAGGATTAGAACTTGGAAGATCTTGGTCATCGTTCCTGAAGTTTTAGACAACACTGCCTTTTCATGTTATCTATAGCCTGTTGCAATACAATAGTCTTGCCTCTCCTAACAGGTTTCCTGTCCGGAATTGCAGGACAGATGTCAAACTTGATGTGGAGAAATTTTTGAAGAACTCTGTCTTTGGGCATGAGACTGAGGGAGAATATGATGGCTGTAAATGACTTTTTAGGATATCTCTCCTGTTAGAGATAGTCTGTACTCTTTCTGTTAACTTTAGTGGCACTAAATTATGATGTCGTCCTATAGCAAGTGACCTGTTACTTAGCTCTGGCTTTGTAACGTGATATTTTTATACTGTAAGGAATTTTCGCTGCAGTAATGAAATAGTGTCTATGTCACTCATTTGTAGGAAGCATCTGATTGTATTGCAGTAGCTGGAGTAACATTTAGCGTGTTTGTCTAGGCTATCCGAGATGCAGAGCGTGCAAAGGAACTAAAGAGAATGCACAAAGCTGTTCAGAAGAATCTACCACGGCCCTCAGAAGTAAGTGGAAACCAAACTCACTTTTCAAAAAGAAAAAACAAAAATAAAGATTGTATTGTAGGAGGAAATACAAACCAGGTAGATCGTGAAAGAATGAAATTCTCTCTTGAATATGCTCATTTCATAATCATGGGAGACTTTCACAGTTAAATTGTCATTGGGTATTTCATTTGCACAACTGAAAGCAAAATTGAATGTATGGATTACTATGCCTCTGTCACACAGCAAGAGTTTTTAGCGCCTGTTCTGTGTAGTTTGACTGATGCATGAAACTTCTGCTCAAATGGAAGTACGTGAATTTAATGTGGTCTGTGGTGATGTGTGATGTTTCTAAACATTTTTCTTTTATTTCCGGGCAGGTTAATGAAACTATACTAAGACCTTTAAATGTGGAACCACCTCTAACAGATTTGCAGAAAAGTGAAGAGCTCATAAAGAAAGAGATGATTACTATGCTTCATTTTGATCTTTTACACCACCCATTTGGAGAACAGCCTGTGGGTAAGAAGGGGAAAGGCCCAGGATTTGGAACCAACAGTGCAGAACATATGGCTTACCTGGAACAAAATCCTTATGAGAAGTTCTCCAAGGAAGATCTCAAGAAGGTGAGAATTGTATGACCTAACTACTACTGATGTAAGGTCTCCTTGTGTCATGGTCCAGTCATCTTTCAAAAACAGTGGATTCAAGCCTGCCCAGAACTTATTTGGGAAATCTCCACAGTGCTGTATAAAGGGGCTGTATAGATAATTAAGTAGGCATACTCTTTCCTGTGAGCTGCTGTTAATTTAGGCACTCAACAGGATGATGGGGCTGTCATATTTGTGCAGAGTCATTATCTGTTAGATACAATTTTAAATGTGTTGTGATTTCTTATCATTCTAAGTATCCTCCAACAGTTGTCAGATTCTCCTTTGTTCCTGTAAAGTGATGTTAAATGACTGAGATTTTAATTAGGTGTGATCTCCACCCTCTCATGGCTGTATAGTTTGTTGATACAGAAGTATTAATTATCCTTTTTTTGTAGCTTTGCAGATCAAGTATGACAAAGGTAGCAGCTTGTAACTTGGAGCAGCAAATCAAGCAGCTTAATTGTGGTTTCCAAGCTTGATCTAACAGAGCTGTGCTGATGCAGAGCGTGGGGGGGCAACTGATCTTAAAGCATGCCTAGTTAAAGGGTGCTGAATAGGCAGAATGGGTTGTCACTGGAAGAGCTCAGTGGGCCGTGGGCAGTCTGTCCTGTTTTGCATTGTAATCCCAAGTGAAATAGCAGTCCTGTACCATGGGTTCTAGTTCAGGATGTTCATTTGTTTAAATAGCTGCAGATGTTCCATTTTGCCACCAAGTTCACACGCGTAGTGCTGTGTTAGCTCTTTCAAAGAGTTTTACCTGTGAAGTTTTGCCAGTAACCTTTGGCCAAATGCTTACAGGCATAAAAATGAATGGAAAGGACAAGTCATGTGTCACCAGATCATCTGAGTTTTATGCAGACTCTGGCTATCTGAGACTTACACTTTGAACAATAGCTGTGGTATCTCGGCACCTAAATCCCATGTTCTTTAAAGTGACTCTAAGGATATACAAACAGATTTTAAATCTGTCTGCCTGAGCATATCTGATTCATGCTTCAAGAGTCTAAAAAGAGAAACACTGAACAGTATGTACTTCCAATTTGTTGTTAAATGAAAAATTATACTTGAAGATTTCTTAGCAGGAGAAGTTAAAGATGGAAAATACAGTTAGATCATGAATTTCTCTGCCCTGCCAAAGTGAGATTGTTCCCTTAGGAACACTCTCTGAGTGCTTTCTCTGGTTTGTTTTGAAGTGCAACAAGAATTGGGTTTTCTATCACTTCCCTTAGAGACTATTACACAGTCCAGTAGTTTTTGTCTGGAAACTTTCTTCAGAGTCCCTGGAAATTTTCTTAACTGATAGACAGAACTTTTTTGCTTCTTTGCTCCTGCTTGCTGTCTAACATTTAGAGTCATATCCCGTCTTTGTCTAAAATCAAATGAGTTTATGATGAACCAGGAAGCTTTCCCATCTCTGAGCTCTCATCTGGGGCTTTTTTTTTTTTTTGCTTTCTTCTTCTTTTTTTTCCTTTTTTTTTCCTTTATTTCTTTATTTTTTTTTTAAGAATATCTTCCTACTAAAATCCCTTCATAAAATGTTCCTTTCTTTTCCTGATGTGTAGTCCTCTTTTGGGAAGGATTAGCAGTGGTGCTAAGCACAGCCCTCTAAGCTCATAAAGCTGTGGAACTCTTTTGCTATCACAACTAGATATTCTTAAGTAATTCCTCACAGTGTACAAATAGAAGCTAATTGAAAGTGAACCTTTTTAGCAACGTCTGGTGATGCTTGAATTACTTACTTGCCCATGTTCTGTTCTAAAACATAAGTCTGCTTGCTGTGATGAGATATCTGATATGGAAATTTGTGGTGTGCATGTAAATCTGTTGAAAGGAAGGAGGTGCACTTACAATCAATGAAGTCCAGATTTGCAAAGATGTTTAGGCCTTAAGCTACAAATGAAATCTGGAGGTGCCTACATAGTTTTGTGGACCTGACTCTTTGCTAAAAAATTAGCATTGCAAGAACAACATGAATTTTTTCAGTTCACCTTAACTTACTTCATAAACTGCACTGGAAACAGCAGCATGCCCAAATCCCACAACAGAAACACAGAACAAACAGAAGTGTTTTAACTACAGTCAGAGGATTCTTTCCTTCATTGAATCTTATACAGCTCATCCGTTAATATTTAGAGTTGACTTTCCAGATTGTGTAGATTTTGCAAGCAAAAGGAAATGAAAAGTGATTTTTGTTTCATAGAACAGCTGCTTCTGCATGCACAGTTGTCCCTCCCTTCTAGGTCCTTGCTTTTATCTCTGTTCTTCTGCAACAAGATGAGGTATCTAGCTGTGCCACTGCTTTCATTAGCTACAGCAGAGTGATGTCAGGTTTGGCCAAATTATATAAAATGAGGGATAGTTGCTCTGCGAGTAGCCTTCTAGCCTGGGTTTCATTTATAATCCACAGCATCTGTGTTAGATTTCATAGTTAGCTTAACCTGATGGTGAGCTTTTAGTATGAAAAGAGAAACTGCCCCTGTGAATTGCACACTGAAGGATTGAAAACAACAAGAGGAATTTTCTTGTATCCTGTGTATTGTAACTGCAATTTATTTCTCATCATTTCCAACAGGCACAAGATCTACTGGCACAAGAGATGGAAGTGGTAAAGCAAGGAATGGGGCATGGAGAGCTCTCAAGTGAAGCTTATAACCAGGTGTGGGAAGAATGTTACAGCCAGGTGTTATATCTGCCTGGACAGAGCCGCTACACAAGAGCTAACTTGGCCAGCAAAAAAGACAGAATAGAGTCACTTGAAAAGAGACTTGAGGTTAGTGTCACTTTTTCTCTGCTTTTGTGCTTTTTTGTGCTTTTTTTTTTTTTTTTTTTTTTTTAACTTCTCGCTGGCTTCGGGTTTTTGTTTCATTTCCTTTAAATAAGAGTTACAGGTTACTCTAAATTATTTGGATCTCTTGGTGGGTTTCCTTTTGAAAAGGTTGTTAAGAAATTCTCCAAGGGACTTTGTAGATGCTCTTGAGGTTTAAAACATCTTCTCTCATCCTACTCCTTCTTTCTTAAAGTATTCCTAGAGTATTCTCCTACATAATTTCCCTTTCTACTATTAGATGTAAGACTCCTTACCTTCTTCTCAACTGGAGAGAAAGTCAGGCTTTATTCTGTTTTAATTCCATGTGGATTCTTTGCTGTTTTCTTGATCTCTGGATCACATACCTGATCTCTCTAGTTTTGCACTCTGTCTTAGATAGTGGCTGGTATGAGATATTTCACAGAAAGATGCTAAAAACACCAGCCTCCCTCTCCCAAAACTCTTCTCAAGTTCTCTTCTGAATTGCTTATGCTTAGGGCTTGGTTTCTGATTTATGAGAATTTATGGCATATACCTTCCAAATACTTTACCATTGACAATTACATAAATAAAAGTCCAGACCCCGCTGAATTCTTGCCAGACTGACATCCTCTGCGAATGCCAGTGATCCCCTAAAAAAGAGGACAGTTGATGTTGTGATTCCATTCCATTTTATCAGAAAATATTAGGCTTCCTTATGTATGTATTTTAAACTCAAAGTTAGAGTTTGGTGTTGTGTGTTTGCTTAACAATTTTTTTCTGTAAGTGTAAAATGCTAGAATTTAGATAGCAACCTCTCACTGATGTGTCTGCAGTTTGAGTACTATAGGAGGACACTGGTACCAGGAGACCAGCAAATGAAACTAAACCCTTCTCTGCTTTCAGAGAGCCAAAATCTGCACTTCCTGGATTACTGCTCTTCCTTTGAGCTCCTCCGTAGACTGCTTCATACGTTTAGCCTCAAATCTATTTCTTGTCTTCCATGCCAGCTCTGCCCAATTCCTCTGTCTTACTTGTTGCTTGTAGGTAGAATCCAGTATACCTGCCCAGTTAACTGGTTGAGACTAAGCTGCAAGGAGGGCACGTGCATGCAGAGTCTCCCCCAGTCAGGTTAATGTCCTGATCTGTATGGAAAAAATACAGTCTCTGCAGATTACTCTTACTTCTCAGATCATTTTCCTGATCCAGTTTGTGATGTGGCTTTGAGGACCCCTGTGCTAACAGGGTACTGAGATTGGGTCACTCTTGTTTGGGGGTTTTGGTTTGTTTCAGAAGCAGTGCTAGGTCAAATTATTGTCAGATTATGGATAAGGGTTTTGGGGGTTTTTTTTGTTTTTTTTTTTGGTAAAGAGCAAACTTGCAGTTTCCTGATATGATTAGCTTGGGGGAGGGAGAGGAGGGAAAGGGAGAGATCATCTGAGGTATGTTGCACTAAGTAGAAGAAAGCAGTTCAAGTCTTTTGACATTGATTTCCCTTGTCCTGTCCCATCTTCATAGTATTTCAGCCAAATACTCCCCACAAAATGCAAAAATACACAGCTTTCATGAGACAGAGTTTTAAATGGTTTCTTCCTGCAGAACATGTGTTGGTTCAGACTTAGAAGAAGTTATTAACTGTTTCTCAAAATACCATTTTAGCCTAAAAGTCTCTTCAAATTATGCAGGCATGAGACTTTTCTTTTTCAACAGTAAAAGGAAACTCCATTTTAAGTGCTGTTGTGTTTAACATGAACATGCCTCCTGTTGCTAGAAGTAAATGTTCTTGAACAGCTACTACCACAGAAATAAACCGGAAAGGCTGACTTGTCACTTGATTCATATATGTGAAATGCAGAGTGAATGCATGTTCTGTAAAGTCTGTTGGTCAAGAGTGCCCTCCACATGCACCACTCGGCGGCTGTTACTCAGCCGTTTGGGCCAGGAGCAGTTCACATCCATGTAGCTTATTTGCTGGGTTAAGCTGCTGCATAGCATTAATAGAAGAGCACTTGTCATGCTGCTGCTCACCCAGCAGAGAGCACCGTTGCCCTGCCTAACGCTGCCTGCTCATTAAGGCTTTCGCTCACAGACGCTGCTCTACTGTATTTTCATAAAAACAGTATCCGAGTGCAGCAGCGCCCAATTTGCATGGCAGCAGGGGCTGTGCTGGCATCATGCCAGCAATCTGAGGGCTGTACCTAATTTGTGTACAAATGCTTTTGAAATTTAAATATCTTACGCCCAAAACTACATTAGAAGTACGTTATTAAAGTTGCAAAGTCAAGCAGTCAAAAGTTAGGGAATGCACAAGCAGCCTTACTCTGGCTGCCTTAATTTGCCTATGCATACACATTATGAGACAGTCTTTAATTACGTGATTACAGCCTAGTTTTTCCACAGACTCATTTACTGCACAGGGTGAATGATGCTTGCTTAATAAGTAGCTATTGAATATTTTGTTTTTCTCTTTATTGTTCAAGTGTGTGGCCCTGTGTCTTTATGCTGCATACTATTTCTCGAGTCTGAATTGGTTACTTCTGTGTGGGCTTTCTTGTGCTGGTGATCTCTGTTCATCTCCTCCCCGTATTTCAATGACGGGTTGTTAGTGGTACACTCACTAAGGATACCGAGACAAAGAAAGTAAGATCAAATCATCCATTCATCAAACTGCTGTTGCTTTCATTCGCTCTGTAAGTGTGCATTGCTCGGTAATCACAAGATGGTCACCCAGAAAGCAAAGCGCAAATCAGAGGGCCAGTCTATGAAGAATCTGATTTCATGTATTTACCCAACATTGCTCAGAACTCCATAGAAGAGCTAGTTAACAAAATCCAGCTATGTCTACGTTCAGTTGCTACAATCATGGGACTTAGTGTCTCACTAGTGTAGCTACAGGTCTTCAGATCAGCTGGGAGCTTTGAGCAGTGCTGGAAAAGGGTGTAATTGCTTGGTGCACGGGTAGAGTGAGAGACCAAGCTTGGGTATGCCTTCAAATCACCACATACCCCAGATCAGTCAGGTGTCCAGGGTCTGCAGAGCTTGCCGTGCCCCAGAGCTGCAGGTGCAGGGAAAATACTGCGCTGCCTTCTACTAGCATTTGTTGAGCGTAGGTACAATCTTGGTAGAGTTAAGTTTGAGCTCAAAATCTCTCCCAAATATGTGCAAACTGCAGTTTACCGTGGTTCTGTAGCCTGACCTATTTAGAAGGTTCTTCTCAAAAGCAAGGAAGCATATAGTTTTCAAAGTACAGGTCACCAGTTGAATCTTTTTTTTTTCTTTTTAATAATAAATAAAAAGCATAGCAATTTAAGGAACAAATGAATATACAATGAAAATGAAAAGCACAGCAATTATTTTTTTTCTACCCTTATTCTCAAAAATGGTAAAACCACCTTCATTTTAATGTTTTTTCCAAGGAAAGTTGTCTGAAAGCAATATCAGTTGAAATAGATATTTTAATGGGAAGTATCAGGCAATCTTAATGAAAAGCAGGGATATTAGCTCTGCTTTCAGTACCCCAGGATATTTGCTTGTACTCTTGCATCCTTTGAGAGAGGAGTAGAAACTGTAAAACACTTTGCCAGCAGCAGAAACTGCTGTTGGTCAGCTTTTGGGGCTGCCTCTTCCCCTTCAGACTGCACTAAGAACTGTAGCAAAAAACGTGAGAGTTTAGTAGTATTTGCTAGAGACAGCTGCACATTGGGGTAGTCGCTGCATAACACTTCCATATGGGACTGCAAACACCCTGCAGATCTGGTGCAAAAAAGCCCGTTATTTCTAGTGCTGTCTTCACTGCTTAGAGATTGCTGGGTGGATTGATGGCATGAACGAAGGCTCGTCTTTTCCCTAATTGGCCTCTTTTCACTGCCTGAGTGATTTAGTGATGGTGGTCTCGTGTCCGCTGACATGACATTTGTCTCGCTCAAATTGATTGGGATATCGCGAACAGATTTGTGCTGTTACTGATGGGCTCAGGCAGGCAAAGCAGAGCAGTTGTGGAGAGCTGCTGTTTGGCGAGATACCCTGTCCAGGCATAATCAGCGATAAGGTGCAATTCAGTGATAATTTTAATTTTTTGATGTACGTTATGCATTAGTAATACTTTTCATTCTTATTTTGAGCATTTTAGACTCTTTGAATATGGTACTTATTTTGCCGAAGAGCGTTACAAGGTTCATGTATGAACTTTTTCATGTTACCAGTAGACAGTTTCAAGCCCATGCAAGTTGGTCTCCGTGACCTCACTGTATGTCTGTGGTACAACTTAGATTTGCTTGACTCCAGGTGGGATTTTTGATCTTTCCAGCAACTTCTAGAGGTTTAGCATATTTGCTCAAGACTAGACTAGCCTGCAGGGTTAAATCCTTTCAGGAATGGGAGTTCTCTGAGGTGCACAGTGGCATTTAGTGCTGCTACAGTTCTCTGCAACACTTGGTACTTCCTTCTCTTCCGAGCAGCCTGTTTATAAAGTAAAATATTCCTACCTAAACTTCCTAGTTTAACATATACCCTATCAGGTAAAGTGAGATAGTAGAGGCATCTATTTAACAAGCTAGTTGCTTCCCTTTGTAATTCAGAACATAACAACTTCCTGCCAGCATTACTTTGTCTTTGAAGAGTGTTCATAATGTTGGCTTGCAGCATACAGATACTTTTCTACCAGTGTGGTAGTTATGTCATCATTTCAGTTGATTGCTAAATTATAAACATTATTGAAAGTCTGCGGGGGAGGAAACTCCAGTTACAATGTATATGCAAAGCACAGTGAATTATCCATCCCACAGTAAGATTTGCAATATCTTGTTGTGTAACCACAATGTACTGAAGCTGCATTGGCTAGTGCTCTTCTCTTGCTTGCTACTTTGTACACAGTCCTAATGAACAATATGGTAATTTCCCAGACCAAAGAGGCCATTTTTGCTTTTCATTGCAGCCCAAGCCCTCTGAATTAGCTTTCACTGGAAACCAGTGTCCTAGCTGGATTTTTGTGGATTGCATGCTATGTTCTACTACAAGGTGTTTCAGTTAACTAGTTTACTGGAGATTGTATTTTTATTTTCTCTAGCTTCCATGTTTCTAAAGCTTGCAATTTCTGTTGCATTTTCAGGTGTGCTGTTATTGAGCTAACTACCTGTAGAAAATAAGAGAAGAAATTAAATAAGAATTTATGAGAGAAGTTAGTCATAAGACTAAAATATGATGGCATCTATGGAGAAGTTGAGCAGTAAACTTTTGTGGTCAAATGTATTCATTTGTACTACTGTGTTACCTTAGTGAAACCCCCTTTTTTTAACAAGGTCTGTGGAAATACAGTTGGCCGCAGAGGATCATGTCACAGTTGTCAGTATTCTTGAATATTGACTGTTCAAATTCTAATAGAGAACTATTTATGCAAGACAGCTATTGTTGTGTCTGATCTCTGCTTAATGTACAATTGATCATCACTTTCCAAGTCTATTTAACAAAATAGTTTTGGAGAGAACATACTTTTCTTGCACAACATAAATAAATGGCAGATCCTTCAGGAATCATCTTTACCTGTGTGTGAAAACACTTTAGCTGCTGCCAGAAAGGGACAGTGCTACATAACGGCAGGAGGGAGCTGGAGAGAGTTACATCTGCCCTTGCACCAGTGCTTTTGTAACTCTGCAGTAATCTGGTCCAGTTCATTGAACTGGTAGAAAAATAATTAGATTAAGAAGCAGGTCCCTTTCCACAGCAGCTGGCTGTTAGTTCAGCTTAACCATAACACGAAGTCACAGTTTTGTTCGCAAAATTTTGGAATATTTGTGGGACCCGTAATGAAGTTACTACCCCTAACCTTGCTGATGAGGAAAGCAGTAAATAAAAGTTAATCTGTTGCCAAGTATCAATGTCTACAATAAAAAATATATATCTTTTAAGGAAAGATAAACTGATTTAGTCTGAAATCTTCAGTTTTCTTTCTAGCGCAACTGAATATTCAGTGCCTAGTTTTGAGCAAGTCCCAGGAGTTCAGATTCAATGCACCTCGTTTTAGCTTCCTAACTAAAGCAAATGGGATAGGACTGTAATTGCCTTAGGCTCCCTTCATTGTTGGTAGAGAGACAAGGTACCTCCTGAGAGCAACTTGGCCCACTTAAGCATTGAATTTCCCTCTTGAGGCACCTGTTTTTCTCTTTTTGATTACAGAGGCACCTAGAGTGCATCAGATAAGTGAAACAGAGCTAGGTCTTAATGCCTCTCCGTCCCTAGAACAGGAGTAATGCCTGCCTTATAGGGCACTGCGGTTTTGTTTGTGAAGCCCTTGTAGGGCTGTGATTGGAAATCAGTATCTAAAACTGCCAAATTTTAAGTATGCTTGTAATACCTGGAGAGCAGTGGTCTTTTCCAATCACAGCTTGTTGAGTGGAGCTGGAGCTTTGCATCTTTGCATGTGGCAAGTCTGGAATAAAAACCATTGTCCACTGTGCTTGTGATGAATTAATTTAAATTTGAGACTTTTTGTTTTTTCCCCCACAATTTACATTTGCAGTCAGAAGCCCCCCCAGCCTCTCTTCATCACCATGAGCATGTTCTGGGGTTTGAAGTCTGCTTGGGAAGGAGGGAAGAGATCCAATTGTATTCAAATCTTAGTAGTCCTCTAGGACTTCAACTCTTACAGCAATGACATTTCCCACGCTGCCTGTTGAACAGCTTTGGGAAACAGAACTATTCTGCTGTTAAACTGTTATTTTCAAAGGGAAATGCAAGTAGTTGGGTTTTGTACCAAGTCCCTGACTGGTAAGACTTATTTTGGGACCTTTGGAAGGAAACAGATGAATGCTAATAAGACAGTTCTTCATATTCCTGCTTCTGCAACCTTACCTGTGTATCAGAAATTGGTCTTCAGATTAGCCTGGTATGTTGTGCTTGCTTTGTTCTTCCTAGGTCATGATGTCTGTAGGGTTGGATAACTCTTCTGTATAGAAACGAGCCTTTATCCAGTTGATGGACTTGATGCTGTGAGTGTAATAGAACTCATTCCGTGTCCCCAGTCCAGGATGTGCCAACACATCTAAATGGATCAGGAAATGGACACTTGAAAAAATGTTTTTTAAAAATGAGATTAAATTGGGTAGCAGGTACCATTTGGCCAGTTGCTTGTAAAGTGGTGGAAATTCCACCCTCGCCCCCAATCTCTAAAACCACTAGTTTCTTATGTGTTGCTGTGGTGAAATCAGGTTATACCTTTGGAAATGTAATTCATAAGGGGAACCCATGTGTTTAGGAATAAAGTTCAGCATCACTGTTGAAAAATTTTTTTTTGACAGAGAAATATATAAATTAATACAATCAGTGGCTGGAAGCCACCTCACCAGCAGACCTGTTAGCTCTCCAGAGGCTATCCTAATGCAAAGCAGTCTCATCATTTGTGAATGTTGTGCCAGTGTGAATTGCTGCTGCTGAAGTAACTTGCTTCATTGATGCTTGCCTAACGATAGCTGCAGGAATGGAGTAGTAGTGACTGCTGCAAGCTGTTAACTCGATTACATCAAGTGGCTTCTGTCATGTATTAAGAGGGAACCAAGCTATCTGCTAACTTGTTTGTTGCACGAGCTTCCACAAGATTGTTAACTTCTTCTCTGGAAGAGACCAGTCTGAGAACTCTGGATTTCCAGTGATAATTTTTGAAGGTAGTTCTGCTGCACTTGTTGCCATATTGTCTTATCAGGCACAGTAGTAATCCATTTGCTTACAGTTAATCAAAGCTGCTAGCTTGAGGTGGTTGTTCCTGTCTGTTATCCTATTGTATTTTTTTTTTTTTTTTTTACCAGGGAGAGATGGACAGATTTCAGAAAAGCTGAGTAAAAATACATTACTTTTTCTTGTCTTTAATCTGTGCTCTTCTAGCTGTGTCCCTGCTGTGATTGTGATACATGGGTATCACTGATAATACTGCTAGTCTGAGAAGCAATTCCCAAATAAAGGTACTCAAAAGAGGCTCTAATCTACATCACTTTAGATCAACAGTGATTGCTAACTTATCCAGTCGTTTTCTGTATTATTATACATCTAGATAGTTGGAAGCTGTGAACTTCTATGGGACCACTAGCTCTTGATATTCTATGTGCTTTGCACTATCTTTACTCAAAAAACAGTCCTACCAAATCATATTATGATATTTGAAGGCGAGTTGTCATAATTCTTGAAATGTATTTCACATTGAAATTACTGTTGGTTTATTAGTTTTGACTATGGGTAGAGAGAGTAGCCTTCTACAGATATCAGTAAATCATAGTGATATATGATCTACATAATAAAGTACAAAATAGTAGTTTATCCTGAGGCCTCCCTATTTAACCAGGAGAAGGCAGCTTTATATTCCTGTGCAGTCTATGAACATTTGGACTAATTTCAAGTCTGAAGTTGCAGTTGTATACAGCACTACCTTAAATCAGGGGACACTTGTGACTGAATTTTTTAATGAAAAACTCAATGTGGTCTGAGTAAGTTAGAATTAGATCATACTTTGCCATCTCAAAATTACACACTCTGTACCTTTTTAACTGCTCTGATACTGATCAGTACCTTCTCTTAATGATCCTTTATCCTCGTTACATTAAGTAAGCACCATCTTCAGTGTCACAGAAAAATGCTGAAATTGTGTTAAGCCCTGGAGTAGATACTGTTGGTTAGCTGAGCTAATGCTAATGATGAAGTCAGTTTGATRGATTTGAGCCCATTTATATTCTACATTTGATTTGATTTGAGCCCATATTATTCTACATCAGAAATGCAATTGTTTGTTTGACAGTAGCTCCAAGAGCCTCCAGCTGAGATGACTGTTCTCATTAGCTAACCTAGAGATAGGCACACATGTTGTGGTAGAGTGCATCACCGCACTTGTTCAGGCAAATCCCCTAAACATGCAGAGGATGCCCTGGCGTTACAGTCATCGTTATCCCTGGGATGGTTTGAAATGCTGGTGAACCTGTTCACTGTAACCTGGTGTTGAGCGGAAAGCTGTGCTCTTGGTGTGAATTACCTCATTCCAGCTATTCTGGTTGCCTGAGTCCAAATGTGGCAAGTTCACAAACCCTGCTACTTTAAGTTAATCCAGCTCATGCCAACAGAATTGAGTATGGGAGGGCTGCTTGTGGGTCTGAGTTGAGGAGGGAAGTTATAGTAACATTTTGAGTGTTCCTATATAGATTCCAAGAGTAACCTATGCAGCAGCATAACTGGAGCTGGCAGGGGATTTCTCTGCACAAGCTAAACAGCTTTATGATGATATGTGGATTCTCCAAGGTCATGAAACAAGTTGATTTACTTTTGACTATGGCTCTGGTACAACACTTCTGTCACGTTTTTTTACCCATCCGGCATGATCCTAAAGATCAAGAAGAAAACAAGAATATCTGCTGGTGTAATGGAGAGAAAACAAAACAAAACACTGTGTATGAAAAAACACTCCTCTGAACTGAGGAGGAGTGTCCTCAATAGATGTAGTGATACAAGGAACTGTGCAAATGTAGTGCTAAATGAGCTTGAAAGGTTATCTAGAGCCCTGCTTCACGGTCAGTTCTACCTAAAACCTTCCCAGTGGATGTTTGTTTAATCTTAAAGGGAGATTAGTTTAATCTTAAGAGGAGATTCCATAATTCCCATAGGCAGTCTTTCCCAATTCTTTCTTGTTGTTACAACTGACCTTCTATCTAAAATTTCTTTGCTAAATTTAAGTCTCTCCTCCTTTTTGAGTGGACATAAGAATTCTTTGTTCACAGTGATCTTTTGAATATTTAAAATATGTTGTTGTTGTATTTTCACTCATTTTCTCAATTTTGTTGGATTAAAAAGACCCTCCTTTTTTTTTAATCCTCTTTTTTAAGTCATGTTTTATAAACCTCTAATTACCTTTGTTGTTCTGTTTTGGATTCTTCATTTGGTGTCTCATGCAGTACCAAAAACTGGACACAATTCCCTAGTTCAGGCCTTACTAGGCATGAGGGAAGGCTCTTATATAAAAGAGGCTTGGGATGAGATGAGGCTCTTACACTTGCCCTAAAATCATGTATCATTCTACCCCTTGCCCGTACATGCTGTTCCGTTTTGCTGTAGCCAGTACAAAAGTCAGTGGAACCAAAGTTGGCCAAGAAGCAGTACAAAATAAACAACTAAGTAGAGAAATCTTTCAGATGTCTTTACAATTTCTGCTAGATTCATGGGGGAAATGGTTGTCAGATTTTACTGAAATGCATTTCTTAGCTTTAAGCAAATAATGTCGACTACTGTTTAAACACACCTCTTCATAACTGCTTGGAATTTTTAACTTGGTATCTGAGCCTTAAAATTTTACGAAGCTTGAACTAAAATTATATGCAGTTGTTGGCATTAATGCAGCAGTCAGCAATTTTTATTAAATAGTATTTGTTAAAAAAGTTGAGACCTGCTTTTGACCTTTCCATAGTAGGTCCTAAAACCCTGTAGATGGGAGGGAGGAGGAAAGGTGGTGAGTGTTCACATTTCTCTCTACAAGCTGGGAAGGAAGAAAGGGCCCTTATTTCTGGTTTCAGATACCGTGCTTGGAAGACTTTTTTTTTTTTTTTTGTTGGACAGCAGTTGAGGCCTATAGTAATCCAAATGGACAAGGAGCTGAGTAGAAAAGCAAAGTCTGAATAGCAGTATGCAAACTAAGGCTCTCTAATAATTAAAAATAAGAATATCCAGAAAAATGCAGAAATACTAAGTCCAGTTCTCATTATCTGAAAATTTGAGCACTTAATAATAAACCTTGGATTTGGACTGGCTTCATCTTTCTTGGAGAACAAAAATGCTTCAATGTATCTTGCTCACTAGACCAGTAGACCCTTAGGGTGGGATTCATCTGCCTGACCTTAGGCAGCCACTTCTGAGCCAGCAGCCTGTGCTCCCCTCGCAGACGGTGGAGAGGAATAAGCACCTCTGTGTCAGGCTTAGTCTCGTTCTAGGGCAGTTACCTGCCCTGGGTTAGATGAGCCATGTCCTAGAGCTGCCGGTTTCTCTCCTGTTTATGGAAGGATCTGGGGTGACAAGCTCAGATATTGATGTCTAAAGCCAAGCAAGGTGAATCCCAACTGAGGTATGTAAAAAGTGTGGGACCAACCGAGTACTGCCACTACTGGTGGTATTTGAAGCGTACTGACCCTTCAGGGCTTCTGACCCCAGTGCCCTGCCCCAGCCTCCTTTCTGCATGATGGAGATTTATAACTGTTTTGCATGTCCTCAAGTACTTGGTGTTTAACATTTGAGTAGAAAATTAAGTTATTGACAGATTTGCACTCAGAAAGACAGAGTAGCAGGACTTTTCTAAATGGTCTATTTTAGAGACCATTGTGTCCTAGAACAATGTCATTTTGCTTGGAGATTCATTTGGCACCAAACATACCCTATGTAGTCTGTAATACAGTGAAACAACGCAGGACAACCTTTCTTTGTTACATTAGACCTCTGCTGAAATAAAATTCTGTTTGTCTGTACATCCATTTATTCTATGGTCTGTAAATGTCAGTGGTTCTCAACGCACGTTTTTCATTCAAGGAATAGTAATTGGAAAATAGTTCATTTACCACACAGCTGTATTTGTTGTTGCAGTAGTAGCATATTATTTACCAGTGAAGACATTTAAAGCTTTCATACTTTTCCATCAGAGAGTATCCTCACAAATCCCTAATCTATTTATTTAATTTTCTCTAGATTTATATAAATATTGAAAAAGAGGCGCCTTTCTGTATGCTTAAAGCACCTTGGGCATAACTTAAAACTGCATTGCAAACAGTATCTGAAAAGTGTAGCAGTCTGCATCTGTCTCCTCAGGAGCAAACTAGACAGCTCAGAAGGTCAGATTTCTCTTTCCCTCCTCCATTAACAGTTTTCTCCTTTTCCAGTCGCTTTGTTTATCTCTGCTCTGCATACTGAAACTGTTTTAAACAAGGGAATAAGTTGTTAAGGAGTAGGGCATTTTCAAAAAAACATGTAGCGATGTAATGAAGTATATTAATAAAGTTGGAATATTCAAAGGTTGATGAAATGCACTTTGCCATAGCTTGGTTCATAAAGCTGTAAAGACTATGACAAGTCCTAGTGGTTGGGGTTATCTGGCTCACTGAACTTATCACTGTACAGGACAGATTATAAAGTAGTTCTTTCCCTAGGGAGTTTAGTTTCATGGGTARAAGTGGATGATACATTAGGTAATCACAGGTCTCAAAGCAATGAAAAGTTTCTCTTTGGTTGATGGCTGTAATTTTTGTGTATGTAGGAATGTTAGCGAGCAAAACTTTGATTTTTAGTGAAACAAGGCAATGATTAGTGATGTAGCTACTGTGGTTCTAAGTTAAACTTGTGTTTTAATAGTTGGGAGACTTGAACATTTTTCTGCATCTCCTGCTCTAATACACCTTCTACTGTGGCAAAGCGCAAAATCTGATAAGCCCRATTCCTACTTTGTTGAGCTCAACATCTTTCACACAATGCTTTCTGGAAGGAAAAAAAAAAAWTTTTTTAAGAAAGAGCCTAAATCAACCAGGAATCCATACGTCCATATTTAGAGATGCTACACCTCACCGCAGCTTTGTTCAGTGGTATGTTCCTGTGTCATTTGTTGGTTTGTGATTCAGTGTTAAGGATTACCTTGGTGCTGTCCATCAGGCTTTAAAACTGCTGACAGCTATTTCAGTGCCTTGACTGTCCATTTAATTTTGCCCCACTGAATAAATGTACAAAAATATACAAAGGATTTTGGTACTTTTCACGCGTATAAATGTTATATCAAACATTTACAACATGTTACTGTGACTACGATTGTTTTTTTATTTTGTTGTGTCCCAGGTTGGCAGAATTTTGTAGTTTACACGTCCATTTCAAATTCTAACTCTGAGTTATGGCTTTAGAGGACTGACTTGGACTCCCTTGGGGAACCAAGACATGTAAATCCAGAGTGCGATGGGTAGCGCTTACCAGAATGATACAGGAGAGAGAGCTTGACTTCTAACACACTRATTGCTTTGTGGTTTTGATATCACATTTTAATCTCATCACTTTGTCATATCTGCCATGTACCGTATCAGATTGTAAAGTGTGGCTTTTTGCTTTTGACTTTTTCCACTGACCCTAGACAGTTAATTCATYTTTCTAACTCAATATCTGGCTGCCATTTGAAGATAATCTTATATTCTCACTTTGAGATCCATAAGGGGAAAAGCCCTGTGTGAAAGCAATGTTACTCTTGAGGCCACTGACGATTTCCATTTTTTTACTACAGCATAAGAGGGATTAATGTTGGAACATTATAGCAGCAATGTAGTAAGGCTGAATGGGTGTTAGGTAGGCGAAGTTACTTTATTTTAAAACAAAACCAGTTTCATCCACTTGCAATCTCATACCTGCATGTTCGCAATCACCAGGACATGTGTCCAGCATTCAGGTACCAAGCCACTTGCATCCAAGTGGTCTGTCCAGGATTCCTTGTGATGATACAGGGAACGAAGGGATACCAGCTGTTGAGGCCTCATGTTTCCTGGGTTCTTCTGAGGTTGGTGACCATATGCTTTTTATTTTAGATGTGTCTTTCTTACCTTTTAGTAGCTGATGGTTATTGGTGTCTCCATCCTCTGTGAGTTATCAGGATTTACTTTGCCCTTTGTCTCTTGAGCTGGGTGTCCCGAGAGGGTGCATGTAGACAGGTGATAGGACCTAGTTGCCATTCTGATAGTCCTTCTGATGTTCCTTGTGGTGCTTCCATACTTGAYGTTGCCGTTAATTGTCCGGTCAGACTGTTCTTAATGTTTCTGTTATGATTCTCKACCAGAAAAGTACAGATTCAGAACTGCATTAAGGTTCCTGCTTGCCTTTTTACATTACAGAATACAGTCTAGATAAATTCTGTTAGAGTAGGCAGAAGGATCGAAAGATGTGGCTGGTTTTCCAGGTAAAGAATATAATATATAAAAAGGAGGACATTGATCTCTATTTAGTTTTCCTTTACCAAGGTGCAAAACATCTCCTATATAAGTGGAAAGTTGCATGTCAAACTATTATATCTTGGCTGCCTACTTAGCTCAGCAACTGCAGTGATTCCTGTCTATAAAGCCTGTCTGTTCATACACCATGTAATCACCCCTGTTCTGGCTAGTGGATGTCACTCCTGGACTAACCTACTTCTAATGGAAAGGTCTCGATCCAGAAATCCTTCTTAGGTTGTTGTAAAATGTGCAGTGTGTGATTTGTCAATAGAAATCAGGGAACTGTTTCTTCCATTAGCTCTATACAGTTCTGCATAAATAAATATCTTTACTACTTTTTTTTTTTTTTCCTTTGAATTCTGGACAAATAAAACAATTCCTGATTTTGTCCTGACAGATAAATAGAGGTCACATGACAACTGAAGCAAAAAGGGCTGCCAAGATGGAGAAGAAGCTGAAGATTTTGCTTGGTGGTTATCAGTCTCGGGCAATGGGCCTCATCAAGCAGTTGAATGATTTGTGGGACCAAATTGAACAAGCTCATCTGGAGCTACGTACATTTGAGGAACTGAAGAAACATGAAGATGCTGCTATCCCACGGAGGCTGGAGGTGAGATTCCTAAGTGTAACCCATTTGRTCAAATACATACCTTTTTTACAGTGAATGGGCTTTGAAGTTCACAGCCAGAGGTTTTTATTAAGTTTTTTAATGATCTTTTTAAATTATACTTTTGGCAATTACAAGACTCTTCTGCCTTCCCCTTCAATATCAAGGATGCTGTGACATACATTGCTGTGGCATTACAAGCTGGGACTGATCTGCTAGTGGCTTCTTTTCCTTTGTTTTTGTTTGKTTTTTTTTTCCCTCGTGGTTTATTTTATTAATATTCTACAACATAGGTCTTCTACTGTTCCATGTCTATCTTAAATTTGGTTTGTTTTATGTTTTAATTACTATTAGAACATCTTACTGTAGATCTGAAACTTGTGTAAAGCCTCCTACTTCTGTGAAAGTCGGTGGTGAATGCCAGTTTGCACTAGCAGAGGATCTCCTTTCTTGTCACATGTTGATCATATTCTTCCCTTAAGCTRTTTGCAGCTGTCAGAGTTGTAGATAGTTGCGCTTTCATAAATCAGTATGATAACCTCATTTCAGGACTAGCTTTAAATGTGGCTCCCACTTTCAAAACCTGAGCAGTTCTGTAATTTTAGTTCTGAGCTATCCTCAGAGATCAGGCCCTTTTCCTGCAGTCCTCTTGCTGGCTAACTACACTGTGCTGTGCACTTGTGGTTTGGACATTGCTCCCAAATAACAGCCTGCGTTGCCAGTCTCGATCTGGTCATCATGGCTATGAGGAGGAAGATCCATCCTGCTTTCTCTTGAGCAGCCTTGATATAGAAGTGGCAGAAACAGGTACACTGAGATGCCTGAAAAACATGCCTCGGAGCCACCATACTTAGTTTAAATATTTCCAGGCGACTTGTTCTCTGTTTTATTCAGCTAACAAGCCAACCCTCACTTGCACAAACCTCAGCCAGTCCTCTGACAGTTCCCAGACTCAGGCTTGCTTTCCAAGGTTTTCTTTACCTCTTTCCGCCACTCCCTTTTTTTTCCAGAAAAGAGGGTTCTATATAGTCTCAAATTTTCTCAAGGACTTGCTATAACTTTTTGCTATAACTTGCTGTAACGTGTGTGGGTTTTTTGTTTTTTTTTTAAGATAAAATTTGTCAGTTCTTAATACTGATTCTGTCAGGATTGTTTAGAAATGCTGATAGATGTGTTTACAAACCAGGAAGTAATTATTTGCAAACATTAACAGTAAAATGTATTAAATAGCTTGATAGCTACTAGCAACATAGCTGTTTTTAGTAAATGACACTTTACTTGAGTCGTAAGCCTGAAGATGTGGCTTTCAAATTTATACAAAAATATTTAAAGAACAATGAAGATGTCCCATAACTAACCCTTGTGAAAGAGGTGAGCAAACTTGAGGCTATTCTAGTCTTGGCTTAAGTGATCCACTCCATCTACTGTGGCAAAGTCCCCAAACTCAGCAAGTGATCTTGATCTGGCAGGATTTCTAATATTTTAAGGTTATGGGGGGAGGAGGGGGACGGTTTATATACTGAATTGGAGAATGAGGATAAGCAGCCTTTGAATTGGCTGCGGCTTGGTCAGGAGAGCTACAGAAAAGCCCCAGTATCATCTTCTCACTTTTGTGCGTGTTTTATTTCAGTTAAGGTTTTATTTTGAAATCTCAATTAGAGGACGATGTATGAATTGGGAAGAACCCATATTGATTTTATTTYTTTTTTCAGATATCCAGCTTTATGTGTGCACAGGGTCAACAATTAGAATCTGTTTTGATTTTTATAATAAAGCAAACTCTGTATGGAAGTCATTAAGGAGAGGAAAGATGGACATCCTGTGTGTATCTCACGCAGTTGCATTTCCCAAGCATGTTTTAAACAGCTAGCACTAAACTGTAGATTATTGACTATTATACCACATCAGCTAAATATCATCAGCAGTACTATAAAGGCAATTTTCAATACCTGGATGTATTTACCTCTCTAAAAAGAGGTTTTTATTTTTAAAAACTGCCATGTTCTTGCGTTCTTACCATATTTTTTCATCTAAAATACATGCAGTGTGTTTCTTGCAATATCAGAGGTATTACAGATGGATTAACCAGGCTGCATCCTCATGTTTAAAAATATCGTTTCTACTTTTCCAGTAAAATGACCAGATTTTGATGCCTAATACAGGTATCATTACATTTGCTAAATACTACCCTGATTTTGGTGAGTGCTTTATCCTCCCACCTCTGTAAGTGAATCTGCTGTTGAACCTGGAGTTTGTTACATCATTAAACCACTTTTTGGCTATTTACAGTTATCTTATGATCTATATAATAGGTTTAATTTTTGGAAATTTTCCTAAGTGTTGTGTTAGCAGAGCTAGGGATGTACAAGTAGAACTGCAGCGTGCTTCTTTTCGAATGCGTTGTACTTGCTTGTTAACTTGTTGCAGTGGCTCAGCATGATCTATAGCAAGTGTAGCTTCAAAAAATTGCCATCTCACATTCTCTCCATTCTMCTATGGTTGAAGGCTGCCCCAGCTGTTTTAAAGCAAACAGTCTCCTGAGCCGAACTGTGCTCATCGGAGATGTTGCTTCATGGGTTATACAAGAAGTCTTTTTCATAATTCAGCTGAAGAGTTAATGCTTATTAATCACTGTGTAATAAAGTGGCAGATGAATATCATCATAGATGAATGTGAAACAATGCAGATGGAGGAAAAAACATCAGAACTTTGCCTGTATTGACTTTTACCACTCGGGAATACCATTGTGGTCTTAAAAAAGACAAGTCTGTGAAAACATCATCTCAGTAACAGTTCACAAAAAATAAATTTAGGAGTTATAGGAGGGAAATGGCATAGTAATAATTATTTTTGTTGTATCTACATTCACCTCTGACTCCTGAGTGTGGTTATGGTTCCCCCTTCCTCTCCATCCAAATCTTAAAAGGATGTCATAAAAACTGTACAAACAAAAAGCTACATGTATTGCAGAGCTGATCTTGGCTATGGAATGGCTTCCAAGAAAAACAAACAGACAAAAAAATACATGAGGATTCTTCAACCTGGAAGAGGAACAGGTTATTTCTATAAAATCTTTAGTGGCATGAGGAAGGAGTACAGATAAAAGTGTTTACTCTCTCTTCTGATACAAAAGCGAAGGATTATCAAATAAACTAGCAGCTGACAGTTTGACAATAACCAGAAGTATGTGTACCTTCAGACAGTGCACAGTTAAGCTGTGGAAGGCCTGGTCTCAGGACACTGGGTTAATAAGGAAGTTTACTTAAAAATATGTTTTGAACAAACTCATGGAAGAAGAATCCATAGATACCTGTTAAATGCAAAGACACTGCTTATGGGAATGTTTCTAATTTGAAATCTCTTCTTTGAAGCATTTGATATTAGCTGCTGTCAAAAACAGGGTGCTGAAGTAAGATGACCGTGATTCTTTGTCAGTCGCTTTGTTTTTAAACTARTTTCATCGCTCTCCTATCTCAGCCTGACCTTTGCTAACAGTCTGCAGGGGTGTGACTATTGGAAGAACTGACCAGTTGTTTAATTATGTTTCCCTTTCAGTGTCTGAAGGAAGATGTGCAGCGACAACAAGAGAGAGAAAAGGAGCTCCAGCAGAGATTTGCTGACTTCATGTTGGACAAAGAGACTTTCCAAGCRAAATATTAAAGCGCAAAATTCCTTTCTTCACTGATGTATCATTTTTAAAATGTACAGATACTTCTCAAGCAACTTTTGCCATCTGCCGCGGAAATCAAGTGTAGTCTGCTGTTTGCATCTTGTCAAGTTTTGTTCCTTTAATGGACTCTTCCAAATGCTCTAGGTATGATTGGCTTTGTCCAGTATTAAAAAATTGGATTGAAATGTCCAAAATTTTATTAAAAGAAAAAAATCACTCTGGGATGATTTTAGCCATGTCTTCATTTGCTAGGGTTATCACATTATTCCTCGTGTTTTGTCATTCTTAAGACCTGTAAGATACATGCCTGCAGAGTAATGTCTTTTGAATAAACCTGGAATGTTAAAAATAATTAAGAAACAAAATGCCTGTCTTTTAACTAAAGTGGAATCCCCTCTCCCCCCCACCCACCCCCAAGTCTTTTTCATGTTTCTGGTAAATCAGCTTTCTTTGCTGCACCTGCTTCATATTTTATTTTCAAAGACTGTCATTTGTAATAGGTAGGAGCTGGGCAGGGTAACCAGGGTCCATATAAAACCATGCTCCCAAATCTTTTCTGTGCCTTTGACTCAACACTCTCTTTTATATCAGGGGTTGTTCACATGGTAATACTGGCAGTAAGGATATCTTCACCATCCTGGAACAGGTTAGGTTTAAGTTTTGTAAAAACATGCAGCATAGCCTAACTGTTCCCCTAAATTGCAGCTGAAAACATACCTTTGAAATTTCTCAGGAGTATTAATGCTTTTAAAATCCTCAGTGCATAACATGTTCCCTCCSTCTGGTTGATGAGCTTTCTCTTGCACTTTAACTTTCATACATTGTGCTGAAGGACTCAGTTAACGTCAGAGTTTTACCTTGGCCCTKACCCTGTGGAAGATGGTTACAGAGGCTGTATCCGTATGTCTTATACATTAGAGGCACGGGAACTCATTTGCTTGTTCTGCTCAGGTTTTAGAATCATCCCTCGCTCCCTTCTGGCTCTGATCAACTGGCATCTTCAAAGCACCTCCTGGACACAGTTTGGGAATTTGTGCAGGCCAGGAACAGTTCTCAATAAGTAAAGTGGATGTGGCTGGCCTTGGTAGAGTTTAATTGCACGAGTGTGTCCATGCTGTGCCAGATGGCCTTAGTGCTAGGGAACGCGTCCTGAACATTGTTTAACTTATCACTACAGACATAACCAGATTGTCTTGCAAGGTCACCCTTGCAATCCGTTCCRTAGGGGTTTCTGGAATACATCCTTAGCACATAGTACTTTGGAGATCTGTGGCAGTATATTCCGTAGCTCTTCGAGAGGGGGTTAGTCAGCATGTTTTATTGCCCAGAGCAGCCCTGAAATGGGATGGAGGAAAAAAATCTCTATTTACTCCTTCTCTCATGTAGCCACGTCTCAGAACAGCATTCCGTTTTCTGTTTTGATTGTTTTTCTAAAGGCCAAGGTTGGGATTATCAAAAGGGCTTTTCCATGTAGGTTTTCCTAACTCACTGAGATACTTTTTCAAATCTCATCCAAAATCTTTCTTTGTTGAATAGATTTAGCAAGAACGGAGTGAAACGTTAAAAATTTAGCAGCTATTCCCAGCAGTTTTAATGCGTGCATTTGCCTGAGTCAGGCATCTGGTTTAGAGGATTACTTTCGTATTTTTATTTCTGTGGAGGTGTTAATCGCTTCTCCAGGGATCCATCTTATTCTCAGCTCTTATGCTTTGGGTGTTTTGAGCAATTGTTTGTGGAAATGCATTGGGGAAAAGAGGCAAAACAATGTATGCATTGTTAACAACACAGAATTTAGCAATTAAATGCATCGAGTTGGTTTTGACATCATGTAATTTTGCTTTTATATATTTGAATTTAAGTAAGGGCTTTGCTGTTTGCARTTTTACCACATTACAAAATGTCACTCTTGTAAGCCTTGGGAAGATTATTAGGGGGACAGTGTGAGAGTTGTGGGTGTGCAACTGTTTAAATACCAGCTCCTGTGGTAATCTTCACTGGTAATCAAGGAAGTTTTCTAAAGGCAGCCTGTGTGATTCCTGCTAATCAATGATGGGAGCACGTTACACAGCCGGCCTGAGAATATCTCCCCCTGTATTCGCCAGAGGTCGTTCTTCTGAAGCGTTAACACAATTGTAGACTACATATTTTTAAAAATGTGTTAAATATTTAACTAAACCAGAGCACATCTGGAAAAAAGTATTAAGCATCAATCTTGTAGCATTTGGGGTATTTTAGCATGGATGGTTATACTCAAAAGGAAAATCATATAAATGCATATCATGGCCGTTCTTGTGGTTGTGTGGTAGCTGGAGATATTATTGGTAAACCTACAAGGGTTTTCTCTTACCACAACTACGATTATTTCCTTTCTTGTTAAGGTGGCAGCAGAGCTTCTTTGATGTTTTCTGTATTTCTTGACAGCTTCAGAGCTAGACAGGTATTCAAACATTCTGCCTTAGCAGATATTTTTAACGGCAAATTCAGAAGGACAGATGAGTCACAAAAAAGACTTTCTTTCTTCCTTCTTGAAATGCAAACCTTCTACAATTAATGTTCTCAGAGATTATTATATTTGAAAGGTACTTGCAGGAGCCTTATGCAGTGTTTTCTCCAGGTTGGTTTCTTTAGACAGCGTTTAATTAATTTTGCTGTTTTCCTTGCCCCTAGTCAGCTTTTCCCCTGAAGTTTCTGCCTATCTCAACAATGAAACAAAAATAATGAAACAAAGCTTCTTGTCTTACCTGAAGTCCAATTGTACCTTGGATTGGCTTTTTTATGTGCCCTAAGCTGCCAAAGAATCCTATTGCCAGCCAGGGAGAGGCCCTGCCAGTTCAGGAGGCACCAAAGGCCAATGCTGTACAGTGCTTTCTGAGCTCAAGAAGAGGGCTGTGATGAAGGATGCTTGTTTTCGGGCACTGCTGGGCTTCATAAAGTAGTCCTAACATAAGACCCTGGCAACTAGAGAACAGGGTGCAGAGCTGACAAAACTATGGTGACCTCTTCTATTCATCTTTATCCTCGTTTACACTTTAAAGAAGGTAGAAATCCAGATAGAGCCACGGGCAGCCACACAGCTTGCACTGCACTGTGTTGATTGTACAAAAATCTAGGAACTGAGCAGAAGTTTGGGCCACTACTTCGCTGACACGAAGTACTGACACAGGTGTTACTGTGGCATCACTTCTGCCTGCTTTTCCTACAAGTATTTCAATGCTATGGGGCCATGACTAATCACAGGCAAACACTCAAGGTGCCGCCTCAAGTTGCTAGTCTTAGGTATAATCCACTGCCCCAGTGCCCTCTAAAATGCGGTCAGCAGGGAGGCTATAATCTTAGGTCTACTGAAATCACCCGTAAAACCTCACTTTGGACGTTCTCTGAGCACGTCTGTTGTATCCAAAGGGATTTGAATGGAGCTTAGGCCTCTTCACCTTATCTTTGCAGAAGAGCTCGGCTAGGACCTCCCTAGATCAAGGAATTTGTGTGTGGTAGCTTAAATTTAGGTGCTGAGGAAATTTATTCACCCAAATTTGGGTGCTATCAGACATAGATGCTCCCAGCAGCAGGCAGTGATGGAACCTGGGCTTTGTAGATCCCTTCCCTGGGCTTAGCCCRGTTTGTGTGTCAAACAATGCTCCCTGAATCTCTTTCTAAAGCTCTTTGAAACTGAATACAGATGTTTGGTGGACACAAAAATGACCACCACACCTTGACACCAAATTTCTGTGTTAAACTTTTGAAACCAGCTGCTAATTTGGCCTTTGTTTCCAAGAACAATAGTAAGTATAACCATGAACAGTGTGAACTAGTTAACGGCTTACTGCCATGGGGAAAGCAAAACCTGACTGAGTGACAGAGATTGGATGGGGGKGTGTTGTGTGTGTTAACAATTATTTTGAGAATTATTTAATGTTCTTCCTAAAAAATTCCTTAGTTTCCATTCAGCATGCCAAGATATATCTGCAAGTCTTTAAAGAGTTTCAGCTGATGATTTTCTACTCTTCCTGGAATCAGACTTGGCGTTTACATATTGGATCAATCGTATAGCTGGAGCCTGCTTCAAAGTCCATGTGAGTCGATAAGACTGTCATTTACTTCAATGGGCTTGGAATCAGGTACCTGGGAAAGTTAATAGGACAGCATTAAATTATAACATCTGAGTGTCTGATCTGTACTATGTAGATAAGAAAAATCAAGCATGTGCTAGAGGAAAAGCACAGATTTTTCTAAGGCACAGGAGGTTCCCTGTGAAAAATCCAAAGGGGTTGGAGCCAGCTCTTCATAACATGGCAAATCTCCAGCGAAACAAGCAATGTTTTAACRTTGTCATTAGTGACCAGCGAAGGCCAACTCGTGCCGTAGTTCCCTGGTTGCCCTCAGCAGGCGCTCGGGGTGCTGACAGAAGGAGCATCCTGTCTTTGCCCAGTGCTGCTTGTTCTACTTTAGCACCCTCATTTGCTGACGCAAGCATTTCTGCAGGCACAGCTGGGCTAAAATAACTTTGCAAAAAAGGCCTGGTTGCATTAATCCAGCTCGGTTGCCCAATCCGCTGTACAGCTGTGTGCTGGGCCAGCTTTAGAGGTAGCAAGGAGCACGCAAAGGTGGAAGCGGGGCACAATTGCCCCTTTCGGAGGCTGTGCCACTTTGTGTCTGCTTAAAGTGACTGTGAAACAGGGACCACAGTGCTCCAAGGCAAGTACCTGATATGTGGCAAATGTGGGTACACCATTGGGCACCCTAAGTGACTGCCACTGAACTTGAGCCCCTGACTGTAAACCCTGGAGATTCATTGCCTTTTGCAAGCATGGCCTGAACATAGATTTTTTAAATAAAAGGCATCAAAAAACATGCTTGAACTCTTTTTGTTTTTTGGCTGCAAAACAGGATCTTAAACTAGTATGTAAACTTTGGCTTGTCTTCGATATCCCAGGACAGTGATATTGCTGGAGAAGATGACATTATTGTGGTCTGGACTTAATCTGCCTCACATTCATCTCAGGAATCCAGCTAGCAGTTATCTTCCATGCTGTGGGTTCAAAGCAACACCTGTCTTCCAAGCAGGATTTAAAAGTGAAGTATCAAATAGCATTTCCCCCCTTTTCTCTCATTTAGTGAAATGCATGTTGAAAAATAGCCAGATATTCATTTATAAGCAAACTGTCTCTGTAACTGGTTCCAGACTTGTACTTTTTACCTAAGACTGCAACTTGTACCTTTGCTTACTCACAGCCGCCTGGTTTTTGCTTGTGTTGAAGACTTACACTCACATGTACTCCCATGGGAGTGAGATCAGGCCTTGATTCAGGACAAGACTTAAAGCATGTAATTAACATATATATGTATATGTGTATACACACACACACACACACATATATATATATGCACCAATTCATCTCTACAGGCCCACTGATGCGCATGAAATTGTCCCTTTAAAAATTGAACATGGTCTCAAAATGCTTGTTGAATCTCAGCCTCAGCAGCTTCAAAGCGAAGGGGAGCAGCAGTCAGTAAAAAGAGGAGCCTCATTTTCTGGCTGTATGCAGGCTCTAGGGTCAGATTAGCCTCTCCTCTCCTTTCCCCTCTGTCTAGCTTTGGCTCATTAGTTTTATGGCATATTTAAATGAGGTGGTTTTAACCAATTCCTACTGTCTCATGCCTAGCTGTGAGCCACAACGTAGGTGAAAAGGCAAAGGAGTGCTTTATAGCATCCCTTCTGCTGCTGGTACGATTACTGATAGTGGGTTTGATTATTTGCTGATTGCTGGGGGAGATTTTTTTTTTTCTTTATAATTTATTAAGAGATGTCTTAGTGTCAAGGTTAGAAAAATCTCCTTTTCAAGTTGAAGTCAAAGGTTTTTCACATAACAGATTAGACAGGATCTGCCTCATTAGATCACTTTCAGGTTTCCAAGTTACAACAGTGGTTCTGATGTATTTGGATTCCTTAAAGATTTCTCAGAGGAAATGCAAGAACCTCTTTTAAGATCATTTATGCACATTGAAAACATTTATGAATTGCGACGCGAGGAAACACAGACTATTTTCTTATTTATTCAGCTCATATATCAGATCTTTTGCCAAGTATATGCTGCAGGTAAATGCCTCATAGGGTCAGACAAAAGTGTGTGTTGGATTACCGCCTTCTTCTCCTCCCACTTCTCCCGCTCCTCCCCTCCCTCCAAAATATGGGGTCTATTTTGTATAATTACCATGCCAATAACATTTTAAAGTGTGTTATGCACCTTAGGTGAGATCCTGGCCCCAGTGAAATCAATGGGAGATTTGGCTTCAACTTCAATGAAACTACGATTTCCTCTCCTCTCCTCTCCTGTCTGTGTTTGATGAGCCTTTCTGTCATGACAAGAAAAAGATCCTCTTTTGAAAAATAGTTATAGATTCTTAATAAGGCTGAATGAGCCAGCCAGGATTACATTTTTAGCTCTACGGCCAGCAAAATCTATTCCAGAACTAATTTTGTTTAAAGGGACTGCGTCCACTGGTTGAGCCTCAGAGACAAAGGCACCCTTAGAATTGTTCATCTCTATGATTTTTTAACTAATTATTACACTGATCTTGATAATACCTGGCCCTTGTGTAAAGCATTGATTTTTAAAGCCTTCTTTCTTGCTCATCTGTTAACATTCATGATTTGTCTCAGGACTCAGGCAAGACTATCGCTGTAGCTGGATCTTAAAGAAAAGACTAAGCTCGCTGGTTGTGTTAACTGATCTGCATGGCAGAACAGAAGATGACTACAAATAGAAGCTAAATTATTCCATGGATTCCCCCCCCCCAATTTTCTCCTAATTCAATCTCAGTCAAATCAACCTCTAGAACAGAAAAACAGCTATGTGCCTCCTTGGTTTAAACTCCTACCAAAGACTTTCAAGGGTCTGGGGAGAGGTAGGCTCTTTCATTAGGCCATATAGGTGGAAAGTCCAGATACTCTTTAAGTTCTGAACTCTGAGCCTAAATTCTCATCTCCCTTTTCCAGCTACGTCAGCTGGTTTATCCCTCCAAACCACGCTTCCTGTATCTCCTTAGCTCATCCTGGCCACAACATTGACCTCAAAGATTTTCATTACCTTTTTTCTGGTGCTTTAGTTGAAAAGAGACAATGCTGGCCTCTTCACTTTAAGTTTAGAGGAAAGCAAGAAAAAAGCTAGGAGCAGTAAATCCATTGGCAAAAGAGGGGAAAGTATCTTAAATTTTAATGTCTTCCAGCTCTGAGACATTGATTGATGCCAGTCTGCTTCAGAAACCTTAGTAGGCCAAAGCATGGAGCTTGTGAACATAATGAATGTTTCATGCATTCTCCCATCATGGTGATTACTGAAGGAGAGGCACAGGCAGGATGCAACTGAGAGGAGAGTCTCTAGGAATTAAGACGAGAAAACACAATAATGGCTAATAAATGTATGGAGCAGTCAGCACTGAAGGAAATGATACAGACCACTTTGTATGTCTTCCCTATGCCTTTATGTGGGTTGTGTCTTGATTGCTGAAATCTCATCATTGACTGGAGCGAAGGGGCTGTGAACACAATCTGTGAAGCTCTGGCAGAGGTGGAAACCTATCTGGCTCAACCTGCTTGTTTTCCCTCAGTGTTGACGAGCATGGCTCAGAGACCCTGACTCCACCATCGCCTGGTGACTTGGGAAATGGGAAAGGTGGGCTTGACAGGCTTCAGCTCCGGGGGCTAAATCCCAAAGGCTTTGCTTTGCAGTGCATCTTCCCGTGTCTAAATCCAGCCTTGGGCATTCTGGTGTCTGCAAAAACCTGCCTACGTGCTATGTAGTGACTCCACAGTTTTTCTTTCAGCCATGTGCACCTCTGACCAACATCCTAGCGGGATTCACACATGCACCGTGGCCGGGCTGAGTCCTGCAAGGATGCCCAACCTCCACAGAAGAGAAAAGAAATGGAGAAGCCACCCAGATTACTGGGTTACTGGCTATGTCAGCGGCTGAAGTGCTCTCTTAGGGAGACAGAGCCATCTTGAAGATCTGCCTTGGACCAGGGCACAAACCATGCTTTTCTCCAGACCACAAAAGCCCCCAAACCTGCGTCTCTGAGAGTCTCTCTCCCTCACCCCAGCAGGGTGTTTCATTTCATGTAATACTGGACTGTTATTGCTCAAGAGAGACAACCCTGGGCTGTGAGAAAGCCAGTTTCTGGCTCCTGTGCTAGCGGACGTTTAGTCACACAAAATAACTCTTAGTCGCTGTTGGAAACAGGACATTGAGCTGAAGGGACCTATCATCTACCCCATGATCTTCTATGTCCTTCTGAGGAGCTCCTGCAGCACACTCAGGCCTCCTGTGTTGTAAAACACCCAAGAGCTGAGTGAACAAGCTTTCCCCATGGATAGGGCAAACCGGGCTGCAGTCCCTGCCCCAATCCAGGCTCCAAAGGGCTCTGAAAGCAGCTTTCTCATTGCCTGCCAGAGGTATCTCCACAGGGCTAATAGTCAAAGCAGTTCATAAGCATAGCTTCTTAATGACAAAATGCCTTTCTTCTGGAGATGACAGATCTTCAGCTCTGGGATTTGAAGGTCCAGGGCTGTGGTGGCCAGGATGCCTTTTGCTTTTTCCCGTTACTGAGATGGACCATCTGGCCTCACTACTTTGGCTGGAAAGTGCCCAAATTCCAGTGACTGCAAATTTTTTTGGATCTGGCCTGCTGCTTAGTCTGTACATCGTAAGGTAAGAGTAGCTAGCCATCCTCTGCCTCACAAAAGGATTATGGAGAAAAGTAAGGAGGTTCCAGAACTGCACATCATGCTTGTTCCAAGGATGTCCTGCGGGTTTTATTGTATTACTCTTAAAAATGGCAATGCTACCGATGTTTAGTCAAAAAAGTGTTTTGAGCCTAGTATCAACATAAAATATCCCACCTAATTCTAAATCACATTAAACTGGTGGTGAACTTAATCATGGGAGTGAGGGCAGGGCAGTCAATCTGATTTCCTAGCAGGTCCCATAATGTATTATTAGCAGCAAAACAACCCCTCCAGCACTGTATTTCACTTCCTTCCCTTTATTGCAAATGCCTTTTGGTTAACAACAAGGATCTGTTTTAATTTTACAGTTACCCAGTGACCGCAGGATGCAGATTGTGCATCACCAGAGAATGCACAAACGTCTGTCTGCCCTCCCTTCTTCAAACAGTAAATCGCGCTAATGAGTGATCACAGGAGCACAGCCAAGCCGATGTGGCGACGCAAGGGGCGGCTGTGACAGTAATTGAAGAAAATGCCGGATCAGCCAGAAACACAAGGGTTCACAGTGAAAGCTTGAGCCAGACAGACACATGTCTCTGAAACTCCAAGTAAAGCATAACCACGAGTGAATGACAGAGATTTGGCCATGAGAGGTCAGGAGACACTAGCTGGCTGGGAGGCACCTATCTACCTACCRGTAAGGTCTCTTTAACAGTGGTGTTGTAAGGGACAGATTTTCCAAAGGCCTTCCTCGTCTTGGGATGCAGAGATACGGAGTGTCACCTCCAAAAATCTCCAAGCATCAGAATGAACGTAGTCACAGCTGATGTACGCTGTGCTGAACTCCAAGCTGGGAACTGGGTTACAACAGACATCACCCTTCAGGAGATGTTTTGGCTTGAGCAAATCCCAGTGGCATTTAGAGTAGAAAGAGGCCTCCAGCCTAGGCCAGCTCAGGGCATGTTTGCAGCAAAGAAATGAGGGGACCTAAGGACTGAAGAGAGTTTTTTGTACCAGGGTAGCTAAACTCTTTGAAGTCCCATTTGCAGGAGCTTAGGTTTTCCTGTTGATCCCACCCACAGTACTTGGACTCCTTCTGGTACCTTCAGGAACATGAACCCAGCACCTCTGTCCTGTTGGTTTCAAGGAGCGGTAGACACCCAATCTGTCTGGACACTTCTGAGAGTCCCACCTGGCACAAAACCTTGCCTTTGGGAACTGGCCTAAGTGGTTCACCAGGCATTTTACCCCTTGAGACACAAGTTTTACCTGCAGTGACTGGGGCAAACTCGTGGACAGAATATCTGAGGCCATATGAGCAAAGCCAGGGAGAGCGCTTTAAGGAGGCTTGAACAGCTTTCTTAAAAGGACTTTAATAATATTTGACATCTATAAGACCAAGTCAGTAACAGGTCTAAAAAGTAACCAAATGGGGGAAAAGCACATGCCACAGATAAAGAGCTGCCCACTCACTGTGTACGAACAGCACATACAGACATGCTTTTTTGCCAAATCTGCTGCAAGAGGGGGAGATTCCCCAAGTAGCCATTAGACCCTTCTCCACTAATGATGTGAATGACAGCAGATTGCTATGACCCACCCTGTTGAGATCGTCATTTAGCTCTTGTAGCCCTGTGCATCAGTTTAGCCTGTCAGAAGGGTCCTGTGCCTATTGCTGGCAATTTCCCAAAGTAACCTCCAAAACCACACTCAGATAACTGCTTATGAAGAGAGTCAGCAGTAAGGATCAGCCTTTCTCCACCCATCCCCTTAGTTTAGGGAGCAAAAGCCCAAGAACAGCTGCACCGCAGCTTAGGGCCTGTCACAGCTCACAGCTGGAAGCAGTTTTCTCATAAAGGCTGCGTGCTGCTTCCAAGCCCGAGCATCTACGGAGGATACTGCCAGGAAGCAGGGCAAAGTGGAGGAAGGGAGGCAGAGAAGGGGCTCTAATGAAGTGCACCCGTGCGTATGTGTGAAGGAACAACCTGACACGAGATGTGTGTCAGCGAAGGGAAAAAAAAAAGTGTGTCCTGATGCTTTTCTGCTCATGTCACACGTGCAGAGCTGACCTCGAATGCCTTCTGTCTGGCATCACCCGAATCCCAGAGATGCGGGGACTCAGGTTACCCATTGGGTATTTCACCATCTCAGGCTCAAGTCCTTCAGCAGAGCACTTTGCCCACTGAAGACCAAGAGGAGGGAGACCCTCTGCTTGCAGAGACTCAGCCCTGCAGCTCTCCACTATGAGCATGGTGCCTACACCAGGAGGCTGCCCAATTTGGCCCTGAAGCAGTGAGACACTCAGCTCCTCTTCCTCCCTCCCCAGGCCAGGCAGACAGCAGCACTTGAAGGAAGAGGTTAGGRGTCACCTGGGGATTGTCTTTGCCCTGAGGACTGTTTATTATATCCAGTGACTGTTAAATGAAAAGCATCTGAGCAATCCTTGGATAGTGGTGTAGAGTCCAGGGCCATTCATAGCCTGCAGGGTGCCCCACTGAGGTTACAGAGTCTTTCTTGCAATGCATGGCTGCATCTACACCAGTAAATAAAACCATGCCAGGGCCCATTGCTGGCCCTAAGGCCCACTGGTGTTGTATGACCATGTCCTTGTTAAACTCAGCTGCCCGAAAAGGGAACTACGTTAAAAATTGGTCCTGGTCCCTGCTAACGCCAGAAGGCGGCTTGGGAATTGCTTGTGAGGCTCTGCTTGTCCCTGGCCCAGAAGCGTGCAAGGGAGCATCCTAACAGCCGAACAATGCAGATGTTCGTTCCAGCGCACTGGTAATTTACTGGCTGTGACGTGCGGCCCTGTGCTGGCATCTGTAATTGCTTTATGGAAAGTAGGACAGCCACAACAGGGGAGGAAGAGCTGCTCTCGCCCCCAGTAGCTGGTAGTAACAGGATGATGGGAGCCTTTATTGTGGCTGAGCATCCTACCCTCTTGGCTGTAGTGCCAAACGTGTGTCCCCTCTGATCACCTCCCAACGTATGCTGGGTGGAGGGAGAAGACCTGACAGCCCAGGTCTGGCTCACGTGTTCCTTGTGAGGGAGCAGCCGTAAACAGACCTTGACTGCCTCCGCCTGTTCCCCTAATTTTTTGTCCCACTCCAGTCCTGCTCCAGCACAAAAGGATGGTCTCTGGCTCACCCAGAGTGTCCCCATCCCCTGGGCCCAGGAGAGACGCCAGGTGGGCTTCCAGGTGGGCTGAGACAGCAGAGCTCATGTGCAGAAGCACATAGTTTGGCATTTCTACTGCCAAGTTACAAGACATTGCCAAAGTCTGATAAACCAGGGGCTGAGCCCTTCAACGGAGACCTAAATCCTGCCTCAGCCATAGCAGGTAGTTGGAATAGAGATCCATTTCCCTGGCCAGTGTCAGGAGTCTACCCCTACTCAGCCATGAACAATAGCACTCTTCCCAGTTTTCTGGGGGATTATTTTGCGGTCCCTCATCAAAATATTGACCTATCCAGGCCCTGTGAGATGTAAGATCGCAGCAAAAGCTAACACAATCACAGCCTCGTGCTATCGGTAGGATAGCATGATTAATTCATAATAAACTCATCTCTCATAAAAGATGGTCTTTTACTGCAGTGATACAGCTAGAACCATTGAAGAAAAGTACTACAATGATTTATTTTTATAACACAGTTTAAAGGTTTTAAATGGTTTCAAACACGTCTAGCTTGCATTTTAAAATGTTCCTTTTTGCTGCCAATATTGTCAGCCTATTTGCTTAGCACACACTCTTCCTGAGACTTGATTGATTTCTCCTCCCAAATCCTCATTTGTAAAATATTCCAAGATCGGAGCCAATTAAGCAAGTTCCTTCTCTCTTGTGGGAGGGAGGGAGCAATACTGTTTTTTTGGGAGCCCAACACTGGGAGCAGATCCCCTTGAGGCAAAGCTGCAGAAACACCAGCTCGGCCTCCTCCTTCTTCTGGATCTGCACCTGCAGCCCATGGCAAAGGGYGCACAGACCCATCAGCTGGTGGTGCTATGTCTGTGGGCACCATCACTGCTGGATTTGAGGTCATGAGAGTACACTAAAGACAATGACAACACTTGGGGGGACTACAGTGGCCTCCCTTTGCCCTTTGGAGCCGCTCATCTATTGCCCTGAAAATGCTTCAGAAGTGAAGTCCATCTCCTTATCCATATTTTACCAGCAATACAAGGGCTGCATCCTCAGAAGTGCTAAGCAAGCAGACAAGCTGGTGGTTACAAACCGTATCTGCATTGGCTGCATCCATACCAGTAAAATGAACTTCAAAAATGTTRAATAAATTGAATTGCCAGGACACAGCCAGGGGCACTGGTACTCAGTCACCTGTTCAGTGCATTACATGTTCCCAGGTGTATTTTTAGCACTGTCCCAAACAATTCCTGGGCACGGTCAGGTGTTATCATGGGCCAGGGCCATTCCCAGTTGGCCATTCTGATGTGGTCACCCTGTTCGGGAGGCTAAGGGCATGGCAAGGTGTGCTGGCTGACCTCGGGGCCAGGAACGGGTCATGATGCTGCTTAGATCACTGTTAGAGACACGGACATTAGTGTCTTTGGCTGAGCAAGGATCACATCTCTTTTTCACATCCGTTGCTGGTGCAGCTATCCTGGTGGGTGTATGTATTTCTGGCAGTGATGTGAAGGGGCTTTTCTAAAGCCACTGAGGAAAGCCACCTCTGACACAGGATTAGTGTTTCAAACTCGTGGTTTCCAACCTCAGGCTCATGTCTCCAAACTCATGTCTCATCATCTATCAAAGGAAAACAAAGAAAACCCCAGCACCCTGAAATTCACTCTACGATGGAGAGCAGAAATCACCCCAGCGCTAGACTGGGACCTCTGCTTCCTGTAGTGCCTCAGCACACGGCCAAGGCCCAAGACCATGTGCTGATAAAGGCTAAGCACAGACTGAAGGACCCTGCTGGAGCAGAATGACGGGTTTCCCTTGATTTGAAAGTCTTCACATACTTAAAGGTTACATCTCTGCCCTGCAGCCACATCTACTGATGTACACGAACCCTTCCCAGCCACATCCAGCAACACTCCGTTTCCGCAGCCTCCAGCAGGACAGCCTCCTCCCAGACCATGTCTGCATGTCGTTAAAGGCAATGCCAGATACTGACTTCCCTTGCTGTATAAACACTGTGGAGGTACTAAAGATAGCATCAGATCAGTTCTCAAAAATCACGTCTTTTCTTCTACGCTGAGGCTAGAGAATGGCAAACAGGATGCAGGATTTGGCTCTGCAATATTCGCTGGTGTTATGATTCATGAGTTATTTTTATCTTTTTTTTTTTTTTCAACAGAACAAATGGATGTGGTAATTAATCTCTGTCTGTTTTGACAATGGCCTGGCCAAAACACATTTTGTTCTTTAAAACAGTCAAGTAAGGAGAGAAGCACAACAATGGTGTGCATGTGTGTCAATATTTTAGCCTTTGCTTTATGTTTGCTGTTTAATATGCCTTTACAATATGTTTATGTACCTAYGTACTTTACCTAATATAGTAAATAAAGCCAAAAGGAACAACAAGTGCTATTACACGGGTTAGCTGCACAATATAAATCTCTGTTTTGAAGTTCAGCCACGTTCAAAAGAAGGGCTAATCAAATCATGTTAAAGGCAAAATTAATTTGAGTCTTTTCAAGAGGATCCAGTGAGGAAGTACCCAGTCCCAGTGGAAGATTTAACTATGACAAGCTCCTTCCAACTATATTGGCTAATAACTATTTTTGCAAAAAAAAATGTTGCAATCAAACACTCCCCCRATAGTACTTTTGCCTTCTACAGAGCTGGCTGAGAAATGAAAAGATTTAGTAGTGGAGAATATATTAATGAGGAATTTGAGGAGAAACAACCAAAAAGACAGTGATTTCAATGAAATGTTTACCAGGTGTGAAAGTGCCTCCACACAACTTGCAGATGCCCAGCACTCCCTATGGGGTAAAAAGCATATCTAAAATTCTAGCAACAAGTATTTTCATAACCCAGCATGCCTGAAGGGGAATACCAATTTACAGTAGTCTTCTAGACCTAGTGATACCAATTCATCCAGGAGCTCAAAGGAGCAAGGACTTCATTTCAGGCAACCCCTAATTGTTGCTTAGCAAAATATTTCTCCACAGGACTGCTCATCCCATAAGTATAAATTATGGTTTCTTGTCCCTTCCTATGAAGCATCATGTTCTCATGCTCTAGAGGATATGAGCTAGACAAGCCTGTCTAGCAAACTTGCCACTGTACAGCAGTCTCTCATGGGACTTATACAAATGCAGCCTAAAATAAGAAACATCCATTTTCAGTACCTACTGATCACTGTTAATGAACTAGCTGAATAATCCCGTGATCTTCAGTGGAGTTTTCCATGCAATGACCCGTGAGGTAAGACAATAATTAGACTTGTCCTTAATCACAAAAAGTCTGTTGCACAATAGGACATTAGTATAATGCCGTTGTTTTTAAGATCTCGGAAAATATTCTCCAAGTCTCCTGGAGCCATCAGTGTGATGATCTTGCTACATTCAGACTTTGAAAGAGAGAAAAAAACTGTTTTATCACATTGCCTAGGCCCTTCATTTTTCATTATCAAAACAGGAAATATATTTTGGAGTTGACCTTTTTCCTCCATCTATAGGAAAAGTTTGTAGGCTCATATTCTTAGTTCTTCCAGTGCTGAGATACCTGTTTTTGTGTTGAAGATGAACAGGGACAAATTCCTCTTATTTCCAATTTACAGAGCATTTGGACTGATGTGTTTCCTTGACTTTCATGGAACTGATGTGCTTCACAGTATTCAAAAGATATTTTTAAAAATGATTAAAGGAAAAAAACACAAGTATTTCCTGAATTTATTTCTTCTTATCCTAGAGTTTACATGAACTGTACAGCAAAGGGAAGCAAAAGCTGAGTTTCAACCAAACCCAGACCAATACAGAGCTTCTGGTGGAAACCATGTTGGGATTAAATGATTTCCTTTGGTTTCCATCCAAAACCAAGCTGAACGTGGAGTTCTGGGTTGAGTTTCACTTTGAATTTTTGATTTTATTCAGTTATGAAGAATTAAGTGAAACTTGGGAGGTTCCAACCCTCATTGAATGATCCTGAAAAATGATCTGCAAAACCCCTTGCTAAGGAGTCCTATTTCATACCTTTGATCTCTGTGGGTGCTGGGAGCAGCACTCATGTCTCTTCCAACCTATAAGAAACAGGCCAGTGAAGCCACTACATTTTTATGCAAAGACTTTGATATCCAGCAGACAACATCCAGTCCTAGCTACCATCCTAGGACCAGCTAAAAGGTAGGAAATCCTGAAGTTATCCCATCTCACAGACCTGGTCCATCAAAGCCCACAGGTACAACTCTGAGCACCTCCTGAGCCTCCTGGTAAATGCRGCAAGAGGTGAGCAACTGGGGTCCTATTAACTTCTTCCACTAGGAGGAGGAAAGCATTTGCTTACCACCGTCATCAGCTTGTGCTGAAGTCAGTCCATGACCCTTGGGCTGCCCATCATGGTCAGTATGAGCTGTGAGCCCCAATTATGTGGCGCAGCTAACACTGAGCAGCTCACCCCAGCTAACAGGAGTGACAGGGCGATCATTTAGCTGGCTGGCCATGCAACTACTAGATGTTTTTACTATTGGCTTACCTATTCATCTACAGGTTTGGGGAATAATCTCATGCCATGTCCGTGTTGGTGGGAAAGCTGGTGCAAAAAGTTCCTGCCCCACCATCCTTGGTCCTTGTAGGTTGCTTTTTAACCAGCATCATTTCCATGGTCCAGCCTGACCCACATATGGAAATACAGCACAGCTGGGGTGAAGTTAAATGCATCATAGGATGAGTAACTTTTTGGAGAGGAGAAGCTTTTGAAATTGATATCTCCCCCCAGATATGTTCAGGCACTCCTGTTGGGCCCTTCTGTGGATGTGTGACACATGTCTCTCAGTGAAGTCATTATCTTTATGGAGGACATTTTCTGACCTCTCATGTTTGTATTTTCTTCTCCCTCCTCAAATACTTCCTGCCTTTGGTTTTCTGTGATTGAATTCCTTGGAGGCTTAATAGTCTTGGAGTCCCTCCACTTTTAGAATTTGATTTTACTTATTTTTAGAAGAGAGTTTGAACAAAAAGAAAATAGAGGGAGAGAGAGAGAGAGAAGAAATAAGAAAAAAAGATAATTCTTACCCACTAACAAAGAAGCAAGATACCAAAAGACAAGATTATTCTCATTCCGCTATTCATAGTATTGGAGTGCATTTCATTTCAGTGTCTCCACAGGCCTTTGTAGCAGCCATCTGATTGAACATTACTTATACTGCGTATTATATGCACTAATGAGAAAATGATTCTAAATTGCCCCTAGGGATGGTTATGATTAAGCTATTTGCCTTCACTTCCTCTACTAAATTAAAGCAACCAAAAAAAAAAAAAAAAAGAGTCAATCTGGAAAGCAGTCAGAATAACGGTTTGGTAAAGTTTTTGAATTCCTCAGAATATTTTTACTCCTAACTCTGGTGATTGGCTATATATTTCATGCTGCAATTTGAAGCCAAGCTGTGACAAGTATGTGACATGGGGAAGCATTTTGGAGGTCTGCACAGAGCAGGATTTTCTGTGTTGTCAACTGGTCCGGAGCCCTGATCAGCTTTAATTGCACACGACTAAAGCCACTAAAGCCCCCTCTACTACCGACAAGCTCCTCCAAGGCGTCAGATGTCTGTCTCTTAAAAAGAGCATTTCAGAGGCTCGCACACATGGAGCCTCATTCAGATATTTTATTTAAACTCTTAAATCTTTTGAGCTCCACATGAATAAACAAGTCCCTGAAATGCAATCCATTCTTGCTATTCAGAGTTTGCAACTGTTTTTCAAAGAGAAGAAACAAAATGTCATTTACGTTTCCTTCGGCCTTTTTAAACAGACCAGGATTTTGGGAGGGGGGGAGAAGGGCTCCATTAAATGTGTGTGTTCCTGTGTGTGCTCACGCATCGTGACATCAGTGGGAGTTTTATACGTGATTACCCGTAGCTGCCAAATTTACAAATTAATTAATTAATTGTGTGCAAACTCCATGGGGCAGATTGTCAGCTCACACAGCCTCTGAAGCTCTATTTAAAATAATCTGAACTCCATGGCTCCCAACCTCGAGTCCACATCTCTCCRGTGGTCCCCAGAGCTCTGCAAGGTGGGCCTCGTGCTCACACTCTCCAACCTGAACACCGCTGTTTCCCCCCCATCACCCSACCCAACACCCTGGGCCAACTGCTTCAGCCAGTTCACGGACTCTTCCTGCAGCCCCAGGTGCAGAGAACTACCCTGAGATGATCGAGCCCCACATCATACCAAAGCCCCCCAATTTCTCTGCTACCACATACACATCCCCAGCACAGAAATGCTCTCAGACCGAGGCTGTACAGGAGTTTGGCACAACGAGCCTTGCAGATGTTTTGGCAGTTCATCAAAAGATAAATAAATGCAGAGTCTGGAGACCCAGCAGAACAACCAAAAGCTAAGTTGAATCTTAAACTCTTATTATAACGCTACTAATGATGTTACATCACAACTTTCAACAACATGCCCCTTGTTGTGTTTTATTCTTTACATGTCACAGGGACATGAAGATGTTGTGAGTTTATCCGTACAATACCAGAGACTATGAAGGTCACTTTAGTGCGGAGCTTCATCTCACCTAACTTGGGCTGAGATGAACTTGCCCTTTCTCTCCTTTGGCTGTAAGCAGGGGATAGCTGACTGGCTCGGATGCAGATGTCTGCACCAGAGATAGCTGAAGCTGGGGGACTTTTGTTGGTAACACGCCATCTTTCTGGGGTAATGGAGATGAATCCAGTCTCAAAAGGTCTCTGAGATGAGACAAAAAGATTTTGGCTCAATGCTTGCAATAAAGCAGAAGGTCAGCAGGGCTTACATGGCCTAATTTGGCTGGGAGTGGAGGGGATCTATATTAGGGAGCTGAGGTCCACATAACTGAGGTCCTGATCTGTCCCTGGACTACAGGTGCCTCGTGGATTGGTTCTCCTGAGGGAAACACTTCCACTCCTCATTCAGTCAGTGGTGGGAGACGACAGCCTTCAAAGGGCTCTTCATGGAGACCGAGACACAAGCACCCAAGCTGGGTAAATGGGCATCTTCCTTTAGAGGCTTTCAAAGGCTTTCACCATTGACTGCGAAAAGAAATGCAGGCCTCGGTCCTGGAAATAGCTACAATTTTGCCATTAGTCAGGTGCCTAAATCAGGCAGGACTTGCGCTGCCCTGTCAAGAAGTGAAACCAAATGAGCCCTGTCATGCTCTTCGTTAACAGGGACAGGGTCCAAGTTCACATGTGTGACTGATGTACAGGTATCTACAGCACCAAGTCTCCTCAGCCGGGACCGGCCATGTGCATTTCTCTGCACTTTGCACCCATGCATATAGACAGGAGGAGAGAGAGGGAGGCGGCAGACTCTTCTGGACATATATATTACAACGGAGAAACTATCCTTTAAATTTTCTGGCCTTTTGTGCAGAAGGTTTCTGGCTTTGGTGGCAGGAATGAATTTTAAACTGACCCCACACTTAAACCTGAAGGCAGAGTCTTCTTTGTCCCCCCCGCTTTTAACTGGAAGGTTATGTGTTTCTTAGCTACTGGTCAGACTGGTGATGCCTGCCAAAAAGCTTTCAGGGAATTTCCTCACTATGTAACAAATTTATGAGTCATATGAAAATCTGGGAAATGATTCAACCAGCTGTCTTTCGTTGCCTCAAAGATTTTTACAACACCTCAGTGCCTCATCTTTGATTTGAGCCAGCAGAATGGTTTATTGTAACATCAAATGGTCTTGTGTTCACTCAAAAGATGCTTCCTACTACCCCCCCCCCAAAAAAAAAGCTGTAAAACTTTTGAAAACCGCCCGCCACTAAGAGAACAATGCACAGAGCTGCTATATTTTTTCACTATGAACTATTTAACGTAGCTGGACTCCCGCTTCCATCCAGGATGGCTGTGGAGCAGGCTGTTACTKATCAGTATGGCTTAGCTGCTGCAGGTACAGCCTTCGTGCACAGCGATAAAAGGAGTCTTGCTAATGCGTTTGTTTAGTTTCTGGGTGCTCTTGGGGTGAACTAGCTATTTTGAGGAATCTGAGCAGATTCTGGCTGAGCAGCAGCTCAGCTAAAGCCAGGGAACGATGTTAACTATTATCTTTTCATCCTGCAGTCTCAGGCACTGCCTTAGAAACCTTGGATTTGGAGAAGAAGATAGGAATCCCAGCTAAATGACCACAGAGCAGCCTTTGGGGCAGACTTCACAGGGAAGTCAGCAATTATACATCTTGTTAGACACCTCTGCTCAACACGTAGCTCCTCTCACAACCACAGAGCCCACAGCTGGGCAGGAGGGAGTCTTACCACATTCCTAGACCATTTTTGTCTTATATCCAAGGAGTGCAATTCGCAGGGAGCAGAACACTAAGGTGTGTCTTTACCAGCTGTGGGTGCAAGAAAAGGCTTTTTCTTACCTCTTTTCCTCCTGTCCTCATGTATTTTGCAGCCCTGCCTGCACAGAAGCCAAAGATGAATGAAAAGGATGTTTTATTCAGCAGCCTGGAGCCAGGGTCAAGTGGGAGAGAGATAGGTTTGCATCCTCTCAAACACAGACAGGAACCAGGCTAGGACCTTCCATCACCATGGGAATTACTCACCACAGGAGACAGTCATAAAGAAAATGGTTTCTGTCAACCTTTTTGAGTAAAACCATCCACAACTACTCTATGCTGTGCTGGAACCACCGGCATCCACGTGCAAGAGCGATGCTTGCAGACTGAGCTGAGCAAAGGAAGCCCCCCTCTTCCCGGTGCCGTGGGATGGTCCCCAGCACATGGAGCACCTGGGAGCAGAGCTTCAGCTGGTGGGTAAGCAGACTGAGGAGGATGTAGGTATCCACAGTGGTAAGAACTGGGCTGGGCAGCAGAGTGGGCTAATGCTTTTACCAAGGGCATTCACTCAGGTGAATTCCTCCCTCTCAGGTAACAGCCAGGTTTGAACTCCTCTCCTCTTCCTAAGAGGACTTCAAGCACAAAAATATCCATCTATAAGGTACTGCAAGTAGGGGAAGTTCTCTCAATCTCTCAAAACCTCACTTTGTGTAAGGAGATGACAAGGCATTGGGCTAGGACTGAATCTCTAGCCTAAGGCTAACGTGTGCCCCTATGGTGGGGTAGATTTCAGTCCCTCTTCTTCTTCCAGGGCACCTGAACACCATATGGAAAAGCATTCCCTTGAATGGTTTTAAATCTCTCCCTCCTCCAATTTCCATCATTATTCTCCTGACTGAGTAAAAGTTGAATAAAGGTCACTGGATTCAGGCCTAGAGTAATATTCTCATAGGCACTGAATTTGCTTCCTCAGCATGGAAAAGCAGCCCCCTCAAGAACACGTAAGCCAGGCCAACAGCCTCCGGCACTGCAGGATGGAGGAAAGGAAACCTCAGAAATCTCGGTCAGGAACCCGTGGGCAGGGCCCTCACCCCGCGACAAGTGTCATGAGTGTGGTCAGTGTTCACATCAAGCAAATACAGCTRTTTTAAAGGTTTTGCTGAGAAAAAAAAGGGGTCTAACGTGCAATTTAGTCACTACGCACCCTGACCTGCTTGCTAATGATAGTCCTACCAGCAGCCAGCCAGGCTTTGCAGAGCTCTGCTCGAARCGAAGCAGGACTGTGGGTCTTCTGCTGCTTGCCTTGACACTCTGGGTAACCTCCTCGAGCCAGGGTTGTGCTCAGCAAACTTCAGTTCCCTATTGCCAGTGCTATGGTCATTAATTGTTATTAATGGGAGCTGCGCTTTTTGCTCAAGATGAGCCAGAATAAGAGCAGTGTGATTTTGGCAGAACTGCTTGAAACCTGAAAAGCCTGTCTATCTATCTAAATAGCAAAAGCAAAACAAGGGTGCTATTAAGCAACTTCAGCCATAGTTTAATCAGTTATGATCCACAGATTCTTATTTACTAATTTGTTATACTTACAAATATATGAAAGTCACTGGGCTACTATGCTTTTTAAAAATGTTGTAAGTAAGTGGATAAATCCATTTAACAGGTTGAACTACAGCTAAGCAGTGAATGAAAACTAGAAGCAAAATAGAAATGATTCTTCCAGTAAGAGTTAAATTCCTGCAGAAGTACAGAACAAAAACTGGAATTAATTTATTATTACAGAAATAAATCAACACTCCATATTAAATATTCAAATGAGTTTAGTGATTAGAACCATGTTTTCAGTGTGAATTTCAGTGTCTAGAAAAGCAATCAACCATGTAGAAAAATGCCCACAGTAGCCCCAAATCCTTTGCTTTGGCCACCAGATTTCATTGCCAGAATACTTGTGGCAAGCAGCTCTCAGCAGAGCCAGAATGAATGCACCTTTTGCAGTATGCACCAGCTGTATCAGCACATTGCAGGTGTAGTGTGATATACACATCTCTCACTGCTTAGTGTCCACACCTGGGCAACCCACTGTACAGCATGATAAAGGCAGCTAAAAAGCACTCTAAGGAGACAGGACCAGTAAGGGCGCTGAGGACACCACTACTGCTTTGATTTACTGGGGCCCATAGCCTGTATTCAGTGAACCGAATCACCCTTTTCTGCCCAGGGACACTGTTCGCCTAACACCAGTACCGAGGTAGGCAGTATGAGTCCATGCTGAGGTTTTTATCTGTCTGTGCCACAAATACATAAAACTCTTGCTTCTAACCATTTCCAAAAGATACAAAGCTGCTCGGGGAGTGGTGGAGGATGGGACAATCAGAAACTCAGAGCAAATTAAAAAAAAAAAATCCTTAATGTTGATGTTGTCTTCTGACTATTTTCTAGCTCAGCATTTCTCTCTCTCCCTTTCCTCCCCTTCCCGTGGAGCAGAACRTGCCAACGAACTGCTCCCTCAGTGACACAATGATCATTTGTAACAGGCAAAGACATCCAGCTTCAGTGGATTTGGCAAAGACTCTCGGTTTGAACCTAACAGTAGATACAAAGCACTTATAACATTCAAAGTAGGTTCTCTTCTTCTTGACCTTTGTGATTTTTATGGCCTATGTGGGTATACATAATCATTTTAAGATGTCTTCCTTTACTTACCATAAAGTAGCTATGAATTATCTTTAAAAAGGTTGATAATAAACTTCAGAATACCTCTTAAATGTACCCAAGAAGACAAGGGGGAATATAAGGTTATTGTTGTGAGGGATAGGTTCTGGCAACTGATCTGAGGATGCTGCTAATGATTTTAATTAGCTTTTGGAAGCACAATCCATGCACTCTGAAGTCGATGTCTTGCTGCCAGTGATGATACTTGGAAAGATCAACAACATAAAACATTTTCTGTAATTAAACTTCATAAAATTCCATGCATCACACAGGGAGCAATTTGTCCCCCGCAGAATTACTACGGGGAGTCTGTGGCTCGAATGGTTCCCAGCCATAAATCTCCAGCAAGTAATGTGTGCACTCCCCAGAGCAACCAGGGATCCACGAGGAGGCACCAAGATGTGATGTAGTTTCACGGGTCAGGTGCACATCTAAGAGTCAGGAAGTCCGAATTTTCCTCCTGACTCGATGGCTTCTCCAGTCCCCSCTTGACTGCCTAGAAAATCACTTCATTTCCTTATCTGGTCTATTTAGATTACAGGGTTATGTTTGTACAGCACCTAGTATGACAAGGATTTAATCACTGTTGTGTTTTTAGCCTACAGTAATAGGAACAGTGAAGTAGCAATAAATAGGGCAGAAAAAGCAGTAGACGTTTTTCCCTTAGTCGTGGTTGGGATAAGGTCCGCCACTTACTGAAACTGCCTGCTCTGTGTGGTCGAGCTCACACTCACTTCCACATCGGTGCTCTTCTGAGCTGGGCTTGGATCAAAGCTCGCAGGGAACAGCAAATCTAGTTCTAATGAGGAAAGTCCAATAGGAAAAGATATTTAGACAATTAAAAAAAAATTAAACTTTCCATCTCGCTAAGAAGTCATCCCTTACCCCTGAGAGCCTTAGAGGGGTGAGAAATTCATGCACATGCAAATGACAGCCCAGCCCTGCAGCTGGTTTGCAAGGAACTCACAGTTTTCCCAAAATCAGTCTCCTGGTGAAGTGCCTTGAGTTGGACAGGCAAAAGCAGGGAGACACAAAAGCAACAATATCTTGGGAGACTTTTGGCATGTCCCAGCAAGATAGTTATCAGAGCTTGATTGCCTGCAACGCATGTTGCAGCACAGCTTTGTGCTCCTACGACGCCTTGACATCTCCATTACAACTCACTTGGGAAGACCCCCTAAAAAAATCCAACAAACAGGGGGAAATACACATGTAAAGGACTTCAAAAACTGTCTGATCTCAAAACATACTGTGTAACTTGGAGAACTTCAGAACGATCTAATTCAACACCCTTCCTGGTCTGCAGCTACCATTTAATGCATGCATTTTAGGAGACAGGCTTGCGTCGATGGCTGAGACAAGGAACAGTTGGGTATTCAACGCAGGCAGCTGTAAAACACTAGAAGAATGATGGGAGAAAAGAGTTTGCAAAGAATGTATATTAACGGAGGGAAAGAAGACACTAAGACTAAGCATTAATTAGCTCAAGTGCATGTGCTGACTGGGCAGGATGACACAGGACACAGACAGATAGGTCTTTTTCTACAATGCTACTAACATTCAAGCTTAAAGTGGAATTCAAAGAATTCCAGTAGAGACAAGGATATGTATGTGGAGTCACCAAAAATGCTAAGTGCAGCATGACTTTATGCTGAAGATCAGATAAATAGATAAACACACATATATCAAACATTTTATTATTTAAAACAGATCAGATTAAAGATAAGAGTATTTGACTGGGATTTGTACTGAAATTGCAAATGAAAACTGGGCTTAGTATGTCCTGCAGTTTAGAAAAAGTTYGGGCAACTTTTACACCCTCTCTTATAAATCTTGGGGCTGGAGCACATGTTTAAGTACTTTGCTGAATCAGGGCCATCATGGACAAGAGTTTGGCAATGTTCCCCTGTTAATGAGCATCCAGGAAATGTACAACTGTTTTTAGAAGTCTAATGAAGATAGATTTGTATGAGATCTCTTTCGGTGCAGCCAGAAACCAAAACTCATCAACCAAACAGAAGTATGGGAGTCATTTTTTTTTTTTTCAGTGCCTGATTATGCTTCCAGGAGTGCTGGTGCGTAATGCTTTCAAACTTTCATTGAACTTTACTCTCTCACTCCGGGCGATTATTTTTCCTTGATGTCTGATGTTGAATGATATACGTGCACCTGCGTGATAATGGCTGGTTAGATATATCTTTTGTGAGCTGGGAAAACCCAGAACGTCACCTCTACACTTAACCATTTTATTTCTTTTATGGCTCCAGTATGAATCCCTTCTCTAAAAGCTACCGGTGGAGCTTACATTTGTCAGGGGAAATGTGGGTGTTTTATCATACCAGCTGTTTAAAGTCTCCTACAACTTTGCAAACTGCTTTAAGAGCCCTTGCTTTTATCACTGCTCAAACTTCCAAGCAGTCCCCAGAACAAAGGAAAGAACAGCTGGGAAATTTTAAAAGCAGCAATGTTTGCCGTTTCACTCAGGTTTAAGTACAATAATTAATAAAACTTCCCCTCCTCTTTTGCCCCGTCTCAGTGAACAACCACTTCTGAACAGGACTTCTTGCTAGCCCCTTCTGCTGCGTTTCAGCAGTTATATCCCCCTGTTCCAAAATGGCAATTATTATCATCAGTTCACATCCGTATTGTGCTAGCGTCCAGGCGTCATTCTGCTAAGATACAGATACCAGCATGCTTGGTGCAATTATTTATTAAGCATAAGCAAATTTTCTAGTGTTTCACTCAGTCAACGAACAAAACCAACAGAAGAGCAGGAATAAAATAAGCATGGCCAGGGAAGGCGAGAGACACCTCACCTAACTTCAGCCATATAAAAGTTAAATATCTAATACAGACAAATCATACGGGCTCCCCCTATGGTCAATGTAAAGACTCAGGGCCTGCAAAAGGTGATTTATCTCGTCTGCGCCAGACCCCTATCTTAGCACGGGATGAATCATCCCTGACCACTCTCTCACCGCTGACTGCAGAGGAATATCTGGCTTTAGCCAAACTTTTAGACAGTCGCAGTCAGGCTGCGATGGTCTGTCCAGCCGGGCTGTCTGTCAGCAGCCGGTGACGGATGCGCCGCGAGGAAGCGAAACAAAGAGCAGCATCGAGAGCTGTAACGTACGTGGYGGCGCGGTAATAAAGTGTGAAGAAAATTACTTCCTTCCCCTCCTCGGTGATTAGTTTATGCTCTGAAGTATGAGGACCGGATTGATGGCCGTTGTAATTTTATCCTGACTGAAGCTGCTGGAGTAGATTTGAGAGGCGGAAATAGCACTACAAATCTGCAGAAGATGAAGCGGGGTCCTCCGAAGGACCCAGAGGCTTGAAATGGTGCTCGTATTCAAAGCAGGATTTTAAAGAGAAATAGCAGTGATTCATATAATCATGTATTATATTTTCATATAATACATGCTTGAAACAGTATTTGCAGCAGGTTCAACTCTGAACATTTCTTAAAGGCGTTTAGGGGTCTTACCTCCCACCAAATACAAATACTTACTTCGAGATAACTCATTTTTCTTTCCTCCCCCTCTGACAATTAATGTCAGGACTGGTGGTTTTGGCCTTTTGGCTCAGCACAAGGTATCCCTACATAGAGTATCTCACARAACCACAGAATGGTTGAAGTTGGATGGGACCTGTGAAGTGCATCTAGTCCGACCCCCTTGCTCAAGCAGGGTCACTTAGAGAACATTGCTCAGGACCCTGTCAGATGGCTTTTGAATATCTCCAAGGATGGAGACTCCACAACCTCTCTGGGCAACCTATTCCAGGCTATCTATGCCCTGTAGGTATCTACAGGGTATCTATCTGCTGTTCTCCGCCCCAGCAGGATACTCTCCAGGCCATGGATTAGCAGACCCTTGCTCCGAGGGATTTATTCACACAACRGCGCTGCCCAGCCGTGATTTCAGCAGGGATCCTTCAGGAATGCGACACCTTCGCTCAGGAACAACCCGGCTAGTTCCCCAAGATATTCTGCCCCCCGTTCCTGGGCTACCACCATCAGCTCCCCTGGGTGACATTGCATGTGCCACCAGCAGCAGGGACGGCCAAACTGAGCCCAAGCCCTCGGCTGTTAAGCAGAGCACCATTTCGCCCTGGCATCAGTGGCCACACAGACTCACAGTGTTAACAAGCATCATTGCAAGGAAAAATACTCAAAGCACATAAGTAACACAAGGTACCTGTGTTTCCCAGCCGAGACGTTTCCAGGATAGCGGCAGCGACACTTCCGACAGACAGCATTTACAAATCATTATTAACAAAACAAAGCACTTTAAAGAGAGTCACCTCAGGGCACTCTGGCCCCTGTTAAAACAGACTTTTCAAAAACATTTATGGACTTAAATAAAACTCATTTTGGAACGCCAGCAAAATTGCCTCCAGGTTTCACTCTGGCTTTGCTACCAGTCTAGTCCTTAAAATTACTCACCAGGAAAGGGAAGGTTTTTTTCCCAGCTAAAGGTTCCCGTGTGTGTGCAAGTCGGCTATGAGAGCCCTGCCAGAATGCAGCTGGCCAGATGTGGGTGGCTGAGATTTGATGCAGTGTATATACCAGATTGTCATTATTGTTATTACTATTATTATTATTGTTATTATATGTATTGCAGCTCTGCCTGAAAGATTTCATAGGCAGACAAAGGATAGGAGTAACAAATGCTACAAAGGAAGAACTCAGGCACACTGAGATCAAATGATTTGCCCCAGGTCACCCAGGAGGTTGGTGGCAGAGCTGGGAAATGAGCTCAGATTTCCTGAGACCAGATCAGCCTCTTTAAAACAGAACTAGCTACAACATCGCAGCTGGGAAGCGTGAAGGTGCCTGTCACACTGGCACGCAAGCTGCTGCCTCAAGAGCCCGACCTGCACCTATAACATTGTGCCCTGGAAGCTGCGCTTTATACTTGTGCCAGTAAATGCAAAAACCTCATTAATAAGAATGAGAGAAATGGCTGCAGAAATGCGTTTGCTGGTAACTTTCACTCTCTTGCTCATATTGTTAACACACCCGGCTCCAAATGCTGGGTGGCAGATGGAAGTACTCATTGGTCTGATAGATTTATGGATGTCTGAATCCTTGTGGCAGTACATATTGCCTTCAGAACAACATTTTCTTCACTGTGAGCCAAGTCCTGGTTCAGTTGAAGTTATTGGAAGTTTTGCCACTGATTTTAATGGRATTAGGATTTGGATATGTGTCTGCAGACACAAAATAACCTCTAATGCAAATTTGGAAAACAAGAGTTGAATTAACTGGGGTGAGACTGAGGAATGAGAAAAATGAAAGCCCTGGTAAGATTTAGGACTGAATTTTGCTCCGTCTCTGTCTCTCTCTTATTCTAGGGAGACAGTTCCGTGGCCATGTCAGAGATCATCTGAGCACATCTTCATCTTGCCCAAGAGCTGACAGGGAGTGAATGAGGTAGGGAAAGCAACGACTGTTTTCATCTCCAGTCAACCAGTTGTAATCCCAGTTCATATTATTAGTGACTAAAAGTCGTTACTCGTGCGGCTTTTGTCTGGTGCACTGCATATGAAACCAAGCATTTTTCTCTGCCTGGTTTCCAGCAGATAATTGTCTATACCACATAAAAGGTCTTGAATCCAAGCATGAGATGAGGATGCTGCTGTGCAGCAGAGGATTGAAGGGAGATGGGGACTGAACTAAACAGAAGACTTTGGCCTAAGAAAGGTCCAAACACATGCTTAGAAATAAATTCACAGAAGAGGTAAGAGATAGAAGCAGGGATAACTGGCCAAAGAGTTTTAGGTAAGACAAGCCGAGGCTTGAACATTCATGTGATGCAGACCCTAGCACAGTTTGGGTTCTGCTGCCTCCTCACTTGAAGGAGTTGGCCAGAAGACTTTGCTTACTGCAAACATTTCTGGCTGAGAAAACACCAAGAAACACACGACATCTCAGAAAACAGACTCTTCTAGGATGATTTCTAGCATATTCAGTGTAAAATCTTGGTTAGAAAACTCATGAGTACATAAATTGGTAACATGGTGGCAGGATGCTGCTCTTGCGTATAGGCACATTTCTGAAAAATTGCAGCTCTAAAGCACAACAGGCAGGGGCTGAAGACGTCCAACAGCTCCCAGAAGTTTGTGCTTAGTTGCTGTGAGTGACACCATTTCCAAGCACACATGTGAAAGAATTCAYGCCGGGGATCAGCTTTTTATGACACTTATGCTTCTCTTTACTCTTTGGCAGGTGACGGGAATTTATATCACAAGATACCACAATATGTGAAGCTGGGTTTCGTAGCCAGGGCAGACCAAGACAAGCTGATAACGTCTGGACTTGATGAGTTCCTGGCTACTCTGAAAATGCCAGGAAAGCTACTGATGCACTTGGTGGGGCTAGGGTTGTATCCAGGTTGCATGTCACCTCCCRCAAGTCATCTCGGTTTCCTCCCGGGGAAAAGAGCACTTTACCCAAAAGACCATTTCTGAAGCTGAAGCCAAAGACCTTCCACCAAGTTCACTGAGCTCCCTCAGTCTAGCAGGAGAGAAAAACTGCGGCGAGCGCAAGTCATTTTGCAGCTCTATCTTGAAAGGAGGAGATGAATTCCTTCCTCCTCAGCTGCTCGGCTTGGCCAGCCCCAGCTGTGAGCACACGGCAGCTCTCCTCCCTGGCAGGGCGAGATAGCAGTATGGAAATCGCTGCCCCTGGCTGATTGCACAAGGCAGGTGTGATGCCAAGAACATCGTCACCCGCTTCGCTTGCCAAGTACCTGGATGCAGCACGAATGAGCACATCCTGCAGATAGCTCTGTCAGCCGATGAGCACATCCCCCTCGGAGATAGGATGACTGAACATGCAAACTAATGTGCTTATGATTCTTTCATGTGCAGAGCTGTAACAGATGTTTAAAGATCATCTTCTGGCACTGGGGCAGTGTCTAGGAGGCCCTGGATAGGAGCTTTCTTGGCACACTTGTTTTCTTCAGATGAGCTGAGGGGGAAAGTTCCTGCTAGTGATTATTTTCTGTCTGTGTGCAAGGGCTTCTGATGTGTGCCCCAGCTCATGTGTCGGGGAATGCCAGCCAGATAAATGCTATTTTCCTCTTCCCTGAGGGTCTCTGTCTCTCAGCAAGCCCTGTAAAGGCCCCTAAGACATCCTCTTTGGTGACATTAGTAATTAAAAGCCTGCAGCTGGAAGCACCTTCTACTTTCATTGACAGTGCTTGGTGCAAACATTAATCACAGGTGATGCCCACAAGAATCTCAGCCAGCAATAACAGGGATATATGCAGATGTTATGCTGAATCTCTGAAGAAAACACTGGTGTGATTGTGCTCTCCAGGGATGGCCCCTGACACTAGAGGAAGACACCTCGAGCTGCAGTGTTTTGGGCGCCGTTATATAAGGTGGTCGGTCTCTTCGGTAGCACTTCTGCAGTTTGGCTGCTCTCTTCTCCTCGAAAACTGAGGCAGAGTCATAACAGATTTGCCTCCAGACATCTTGACGCATAATAAATAGGCCTTTGTAATAATTAGACTGTTGCCAGCACGGCGTGAACATGAAGCTTTGCTTCACCCTGCGATTGTGCTGCCAGCAGAGCCCTGGGTTTATTTTGGGACGTGGCGGTAGCAGCCAGGGGAACAGGCAGCTCGGCAGAGGACGGTCATCGGGGCTTGACCGCTGGGTGCAGCTGCTGGCACTGTGCTGCTTTCAGCAGGTCCTGTGCTCAGAGATCTTCAGGAGAGCACGGCGCCTGGTCCAATGTCCAAGCGGGGACAGAGGTTGTTAGAACAACCACCATGTGGCACTGGTGGCCAGAGATAGCAACTGCAGGTCACTCAGGTGTTAGCGAACACAGCCATGCATTTTGGCACCCAAAGGGAGGACCCTACAAATGTTGGGTGAGGAGCTCTTTAAAAATCTGGCCTGAGTCTTTCTGCAACTCTGATCTCCATGTGTAGCAGGCAAATAACTGTAACTCCTTTCTTTCGTCTTGTCCATCTTCTTGCACGCCAGCCAATGCATGGACTTTCTCTGGGTGTGAGTATATTTGATTTACAGCTTGCTGAGACTTTAAACTTCCTATTCACCATTTCTACTGAACAGTCAAATACAGAAGCAATCGGGATCGAATCTAACAGAACGCTATTTTCCTGCTATGAAATCCTATAGCAACAATTGAAGTCACCTCACTGAGGACCCCGGCCACTACATCAAAAAACAGYGTCTGCAGCGCCACCGCCATGCTGGTGGATGACCTACTGGTGCAAGTCCCATTTCATCAGCGGGATTTTTCTTGCAAGGCAGCTAAAATGACTTTGGCAGACTCAACATGTGAGCCTGGGTTCAGCTAGCTTACTGSAGGACTACCTGTCTTTAAACAAGGAAGGAGCATTTATTCTCAGGGATTGGTCTGGAGTCACTGCAAGACACTAGGACCTTTTAACTAATTATACAGATCTGGGATCAGACTCTTACTGATTGCTGGAAAAAATTAGACCTCCTTTTCCAAACTGTTGTTGAGTAGAGACAGAGAAGATGGAGACAYAGATAAATGGGGCATCAAAGACATTTTCATAGCATAGACTGGGATACCATGAGGAGAGCTCATCCACCCCCCTTTCCTAATTTATCAGTTKTGCATTCTGAACACCGGCTTTCGGTAAAAGGATATTTCACTATTAAGTTGTAAGGGGAACCCTACCGCCTAATGGCCAAAGTTAAAGGGAGTTTTTTCCCCAGGAGCCAAAAAAAAAGGCCCAAAGTAAGGTTTCTTCCACGTAGTAATTAAAACTGAAGGCAGTTGCTCTCAGCCTGTGTCAGTAGAATGCAAAACAGTAATTTCTCTCCCACTCTTTTGGATTTTGTTTTTAGCAATGGGGCTATAACACCATGACTTTGTTTGCAGCCTCRTTGAACACGAGGTTTAATTCATTAATGTTTATAAAGTGCTTCAAGATCTGCAGCTGGATAAGTGCTAAGAAGTATTATTGCTGTAATACAGATGAATTTGCTTATCTCCCATGTAAATCAGCTTAAAACATTAGTCTGAAATTAACAGCTCTGGGGTTAACAATAGGCTCAACCACACACTAAACTGCAGCACTTATCATATCACAACATTACCCTTATTAATTACACGCCCTGCTGTGGTTTTTGGACCGAAATCAGCTGCACTTCAGATACGGGCAGCCGGACAGCRCCGAGAGGGAAGTGTTTGTAACTGTACGACACATATGTTAATCGTGAAATTAAACAGATGGCCCAGTCACTCATCAGTGAAAGTCCACCAGGGGCTGTAAGAAAGAAGGAGATTTCCTATGTAACATAACAATTTGGACATCAGAAGGTTTCGCGTTACAAGATTTTTCTTTATCCCCCACCTGAAACTTTTCAGGGGTAACGTCAGGGAATTTCATCCGGACTCGGGATACTAATCTAGCTTTAGGCCGTTTTGATCCGTCCGTTAAGAGCCGGCAGCCCGCTCCGCGGACCTCGTGTCAGCGTACGCTGTGCAGCAGAGGGGCCCCGCGCGGCGACGGGGACATGCCCGGCGCTGGCCAAGCCTGCCCGGCTCCAGAAACCCTCGCGGGCGACGGTCTCGTGAAAGAGCTGAACTCGGCACGCGCTGCGTCGTGCACCGGCAGTCTGCTTTTAGGGGCTGCGGGGCAGCGGAGYGGGAGCAAACGCCGCTCGGCGCGCGTCTGCGCTTCTCTGCCGAAGCCACTCGTGTCAGGTCGGCCGCCAAATCAGATTTCGAGCCCTGTGACCGCAAAGCTCACATCAAACTCAGYCTGCAACTTTTACTTATTCTAAGCATCATGCACAAAGAATATCTACTGTAATTTCGTCTGGCATCAAACTATGTAAAAGGGGGATAATGGGTCCGGTTAAGATTAAAGTCAACTTCTGAATTCTGTATCCTTCTTCACTTATACACATGAAAGGAATGATTATCACTACTTYTTAATGTATTTCTGGCAACGGTTAGCAGTTCTAACCAAAAATCAGGGCTCTGATATACACATGCCTGGTAGAGACAGCTTGAACACAAGATGATTTACAATCTAAGAGGACACCAAAGAAAGACTAGATGAAGGAAAGGAAGGGTTATTATCCTCAGAGCACCCAGAGCCAAACTTTCAATGGTATTTAAATGCCTAGCAGCATTTTCAAAACTTGACATCTAATTCCCTTTGAAAACCTGTTCCAGATTTGCAGAAGTGGTCAGCTCTCCCAACTGGAGATACGTTTTCAAAAGAGCTCAGATCCTAATTAGACAACAGGCAGATTTTCAAAAGTGCCCAGTGTGGGGCACCGAGACGTTCCAGAAAAATCGGAGTAGGAATCAAAATCCTCATTGAGAGCAGGAAAATTCAGGTTTACACAGCTACTACCAGCTGCAGCTTCAGCTAATGTTTCAGTCTGGTGCTTAATCAAAAGGCCATCTGGGAAGAAATAATTTCTTTTAACTTTAYTTAAGCAAGTATTTACCTTCTTCCTCTTCTGCAACATAGAAAACCATGGGTATCCTTCTCTTCCCATCRTGTTCAAGTTCCTACACAAAACAGTTTTGGGAAATTAKAGCTATTATCTCTCTTTGTTTAATATTTACAGAAAGGGGATTCTCATTTTATCTTATTTTATTCTAAGGTCATCTTGAGTTGGGTTGTTTTTTTTTCATTTTCATTCTGAATACAGAAACTTTTCATTTTACTAAACTCCTTTTGAAATTGACTTTGGTGTTTAATAGAAACCAGAGAATTTCTATTTCAAAAATACCAATGAATATGAAAAAAATGCTCATCTGTATTTTCCATGTGTGATAAAATGATTTCATGATGAGCYCAAATTAGAGAGCAGGTGAGGAAAATGAAGCTGGGAGATGAAGAAAAAGAAATCTTTGTGAACTTTTCTCACACACCCAAAGGCATGATGTGGATTTCAATCTTTACCATTTTCTTTTAAGTAAAACAACAACAAAAAAGAAGTCTGGATCTGTTAATGAAACATAACCTGGCTATCCTTTCACCAAGAAAAGATGAAGCAGCAGATTTGCCCAGGAATAATACCAGCTCAAAACCATCCTTACCAAAGTAGATGTCTTGTATCAGGCTCTTCAGCTCCTGTAAGGCTCCGGGTGAGTGAATGGTGTGAGGTTTCRGATGTGCTGGGGTCCCGAGGACAGGAAAATCCTGGGCGAGAACATTTCATGCTTCCTGAAGGGAGGTCTCCGAACAGCCCCAGAGCTTTACTGGGCACCGCTGGAGACTCTGCTGGGTCACAGCACTTAAATCCKGGGTGACACATCCCTCACCGGCCTCATTCAGCCCAATTCCCGGCAAGCGTGTAGCGGGAACGCATCCCCGCAGTGCTGCATCTGTGCTCGGGGGCCAGCACCAGCCGCGTTCAGGGCACTGCTCAGGCATGCAGAGCAATGACAGTGAGACGTAGCTTGGTGAGCTGGTCCTGCCTAATGCACCATCCACTTCAGCCTGGACACCTGGCAAGCACCCCAAAAGCCTAGCAGGTCTCGCTACAGTCAGGATGGGGGAATTAGTGCCTCCATCTGAGCACCTGGGAAAGGGGCTCCAAATCCCACCACTGGCCTCTGGGCACTATCTGGATTTTTTAGGATGCATCTAAAATTTTAGGATACCTTTTGCACTGGTTTTGGAGAGGTGGGAGGCTGGGAATCATTCCTCATGTGCATATTCATATCTGATTCTGGGTCTGGTTTAACCTCAGGAGGAGCCTGGGTTGAAAAGGGTCATGCAAGGTCTCTCTCTGCCATCTCGCCAAGTCAATGAGGCATGGGGCTGGATTACAGGAGCACCATCATATAAAGTTTATGCCCAGCTGCGACTGCCGAGGAGAAGAGCCAACCAAATGGTCATCTATCATCCTCTTGCCAGATGTGGGAATGCACAGACACAGCTGGCAAGCGGCATGATACAGCAGTGCGGAAGCATCTGGCTGAAATGAATAGAGGTCTGAAACCATCCTCTGTTTGCCTCTGACATTTCAGAACCTGGACTTTGCTTCTCACACGTTTCTAGAGCATAAATTACCAACCATGACTCCCTCTTCTTTCTGCAGCTCAGAACTGGTTACCCTGCAAACACACGGCTGGCACTGCCCCAACTCCAGACAGCTCAGGGCTTGTGAACGACTTTAACCGGAGAGTTCGTCGCCTTTTGGGAATTATATAATGAGAGCAGAAAGGCCTTGTAAGGCAGAAATAGAAGTTAGGTGCTCAACCCAAAATTTTCACTGAGAGGATTTGTGCTGCAAGAAATCTCCTCTCTTTGGTTTTACTTAACACCAAACTGCCAGCAGAGAGGGAGTAACAACGTGACATGCACTGAATAAATAATGTTGCAGTTCTTGTTCAATACTTTCTTTTATTTTCTTCTCCTTTCCCACTCTTTCTCCCTTGGACAGGACTCCCTGACATTGTCACATCACAGAGGGTCAGACAAGATGATCTCACAGGTCCCCTCATCCCCTTGATGTCCCCTTAACTCCTCTATCTTCCAGTTCTGTGACATGCTTCAGTTTCACAGGGATTAATGACCAGATGGAATTAATGGTCCTCAGCTGCAAAGTAAGACTTCAGCTCCTCCCAGMTGGTCAACATTTACCCCTGCAGGTCAATCATTACTGCTGACCTCCAGGTCTAAGAGCCCTGAAAAAGTCATCACTTGCTCCCGCAGCTGGCTGGGCGCACCAGGAACAGGGCTAGGGACAAAGCCCAGAAGCAATCCCCCAGCTTTGGAGACAAGTGCTCCTGCATGTGGTGCCTCTAAATGTTGACCTGCTAAGCGAGCTGTTAATCAAAAGCCGAGACGCTCTAGTCATGGGAACCTTGCGAATAATTTCTCATTGATTAGAGATGTCTTCAAGCAGCGCTTATTCACTGGGACATGCTGCAGCAGCAAGTATCAAACGGTTCTTTGTCAGCACAGGGAACTCTATCCGGCTTCTCATAATCCGCTGAAGGCACAGCTTGGCTTTCTCTGCCTGCATGGAAGCTTCAATGTCGTTACAATCAGCAGAGCCCGGTGCCAGGACATGGACAGAGAGGAGATTTGAATTACCTATGCCTGCAGCTCAGTTGCTGCAGGGGACCTGGGGGGGGGGGGTTGTTCTGGCAGAAATGGGGCACTGGGAGGGGGCATCTCCCAGGACATCAGCCACCCACATGATGAAAGTTCAGCGCTGAAAGCTCCAGAGAGCTCCCCAAACTGGTTCAGCTCACCACATCCACCCCAAGCCACCCCCAAGAGGAATGTGAGGTTTTCCAGTGTAGAAGATGGTAAACCAAAAAACTTACAGCGTGACTCAGAGAGAGGAATCAAGGGCATAGTGAACATCTTCTGCCAGAGAACAAATGCCCAGATCACACCAGGAAGCAGTGAGGTTCCCATGACACAAGGGAAGGCAACAGCACCCAGCAGTCCTCACCAGTCCAGCCTGGAATAAAACTTCACTAATTCCAGCATGGGTCTGACCTTGAGCAGCCCAGAAGGTTTCCTGTGTCCATCTGCATTATTTATCAGCATCCAGGGAGCTCCTCACACCCTCCACAGCTCTGCGCCCACAGTGCCCGTGCCCAGCTCCAGCCCTGCATGGTGCACCCACCAGTGCTAAAAGATTTCCCACTATTACTAGGGAGACCAACATCTCATCTGCCTCCAGGTTCGTGAGTCGCTCCCAGTGGGAGAGATGGGCTGAGCAGGGCAGGGGTGCTCCTGCAGCGACAGCAGAGCAGGCAAAGCAAAGTCTGTGCCAGTCAGCAGCTAGCTGCAGGAACAATTTCAGATCTTCATGAAATCATCAACCCTGTGTCCTGGGATTATGAGCTCAAATAAAATGCCCAGAGGACCTGTCAGGCTAACAGCAGGGAGGGGGAAGTTTCTTTCCCTTGGTGGGCAAATTACATACTTAATAATAATTTACCTAGAAGGTCTTAGTCAGTTCAGGCCTTGAGATCTGGAGCATCAGGGCCACGGAGCCCATCACCGGGCATCCAGACGGCGGGTGCCAGCAGAGGCACTCCCCCACCAGCTACCACGGCTCCTGCAATGCAGGAYAGCTGCAAATAAATGTGCAACTCATAAAGCTGAAAGGGCTCTGCAAGCTATTAGGTAATTAAGCAAAGTGAGGGCTTGGAGCGCCTGGCTGCTGCTTCCAGCCCATGGCTGTGCTCTCTTTAGAGTCTGATTGGATAAAGGATTTTTATTAACTTCATATTTTTGCTTCTAATTTTCCTCTCTTTTCCTTTCATATTGCAGGCCCTGAGCTCCTCTGGTCTTGCGGTGATGTTTATTGGCACTGGCAGGTTGCAACACCCCTGCAGGCTTCCCACAGACAAACCCCAGAGTGCAGACCACGAACCGGAGCGACTTCATACGATGCCTTTGCTGTGAAATTGCTCAGGCACTTCCCTCCCGGTTTCCCTCCTGCTCTCCCCAYCTTCCCAGCTGGAGCCTCCCCCCCACCGCGCCACTCTTTTTCCAGCAGAAGAGGCAGCAGGCCCAGAAAAGCAGCTGGTTTGCAGGGCACCACCGCACTCGTCTCCTCGCCGCTCCTCGAGGCTGTGGCTCGAGCTAGGGACCAAACCCCCGTGGGCTGCAGCAGTGGCCACTTCTGCCTGTTACAGAGCTGACTCTAGACAAGGGGGGAGGGAGGGAGGGTGGTTTTGAAGTGACACCAAAAGGCTCAGACGCTCACTCTTGGCTCCAGCATAGACTGCCCCCTCCATCTTCAATGTCATGTCAGTCAGCACCATCCAACCCGGACACCTGGGAACCTGCACTTTGACCCCTTCAATACACTTTTCATTCCTACTATCCTCAAAGTGTGAGCATGACCCTTAAAATACAAGGGTGTGTTTTTGGTTTCCTAGTGCCAGTGTTTGGACACCTACTATTTGGTCCAGAGAGCTTCCCATCCTTTCTTTGCAGCAACAAGACGAGGGGAGTCCCTGCCACCTTTCTGGAAGCTCTCCATAGCTTGTAGATGTTGATATAAAACACCCTGGAATTTATTTAACCTCCTGCAGTTGCTTGTTCTGCCCCATCGAACAATGGACTCCGGTTTGCGAGCGGGCTGAATTGGCTAAGTTGTCTAATTCTTCGCGATGCTCACAGGCACATCTGCTAATAACAGCTGGCTGCCAGCCCAGCCTCCCTTTTTTAATATCGCTTTGGGGTTTTACTGGTAATGTCTCTGGATAGAAGGAGGGAAAGAAAAAAAGCAGCAAGCCCCCAGAGTGCCACCAGTGAACCAAAATAAAAGGCGGCTGGGAAAGCGTCTGTTCGACTAGCAGCGGTGCCCGGTTTTGGTGGCCCTCCAGCAGCCTGTTATAATAGCAGGGGAGTGGCTGGGTCACTTGAAGATTTATTTCAGCCCCTTGTCCTGGCTGGAAGGAAGCACAAAAGATGCTTTGTTTCCGCGACCAGGAGAAGCGGAGCGCTCCAGCCTCCAATTCTCCCGCTTGCCAGCGGAGCCTGATGCACTCCTCCATGTGGGATCCATTTGAGTCTGAAAACTTGACAAGAAATGTCATAGCAACACCAGGACGTTCCCCAATCCAGCACAGCAGCGGCAGCTTATTTGTTCGGCGCTCAGCTGCTGTGCACAATCAGTGCAGCATGTAGCGTGCAACGGGGTTTAAAGCCACGTCGGCAATATCTGGCTGTGTCGAAAAGATGGTCTGTCCACGGGGAGCGCTTTCTGAGCCGCACTCGGCATTGTTTCAGCTGCCAGGCATCTCGTCTGGCTCTTGCAAACCCTTGCCTCGCTCAAGCACTTGCAAACCTTTCAAGCGGTGCCGTCTCCTTCCCTTGGCGTTGCTGTCGTAGTCAGTGTAAATGCCACGGCCCAGCTTCAGGAGTGTGTTTAGGTTCCTAACTTCCATCTTAATCAGCTGGACTTAGGACTCAAAAGATGATGTTAGATCTGGACCTGCACATCTCTATCAGCTAATTTTCTTTTAAGTCCTTACTCTTTACTGCTGCAAATAAAAGCTCTTTAAGAACGCAGAGAAAATGTAACTGATGCCTTTGTGAGTTTGTGAACAGCCTGAAATAATAGTTCTAAGCAGCAGAAGTTGCTGCCTTCATTTTAACTATGAAATTTGATGCTACTCAGAAGGGAAGGAGGTAGACTCATCTTTGGAGGAAGGGTTATAAAGGGCATTTTGTCACTTGTGCAGGGGGGCCAGAGCTGTGACACTGGCAGTTCTCAGAGAGGCCATGGTGTGGATAAGCCTCTCACAAAAGTAATTAGAAGGTGTTGGTTCATATATAGGGCATCTGTTGGAAGAAACTCAAAGTGTTGAGGGCTCTGTCAGAGGACCTGTACCAGTAGGTCTCTCTTATTTTAAATAAATAATTCTAAATAATTAATTAATCTAAATAATTTTGGGGGGACATTCATTCACTTGTCCCTGTTAAAAAGAGAGCCACTGCAGTGTATTTCTCTGATCTGCTGGAACAAACTATTCCCCTGGTGAAAGAGAAAAGGTCATTTGGTGTAGCATGGCAGCCCGTAAGGTAACAAGAGAAGAGTTTGGCAAGCAAAAGGCCCTGCTCAGAAATGGCTCTGTCCTTGCTGGCCAAGCCAACACTGAGCTTGGGTGGCTTAATTTTGCCATGTAACACTCATTTGTCTTGGGATGTCTTTTATCAGCATGACCTGAGCCCAGAAATATTCAAATCCTTCCTCCAAGCTCAGTTGCAGGATGGTGCCAGACCCCAATGGGAAGGACCACCCAAAAGGATCTCAGTTTTTCAGGATTTTGCTCACTGGAGGGAAAGCAATGAGGCGTATTCCCATGGTACCAGGATCACCAGCCATCACAGATGGTCCCAGAGCCTCTGACATCTCAAAGGGATGACACTCCTCAACATGACTTCCTGGGTCACCGTTCATTTCTTCTCTGCTGAACTCCCGCAGCGCCACAGCCTCTGCCACTGTCACTCAGGCTCACCTCCCCATAGTGATTCTTCTTGCCCAGACTGTAGCCAAATCCTTGTTGTTTTTGGCACTCTCCACACCTGGAGAAGGCCAAGCCCCAGATCCATTTGACCTCACAATGCTCAGCTAGCTCAGCTCACGGGTCTCTTCCCCATGGATATTTCCACCTCTGCCTTCTACCATCTGCCTAATAGTGACTCAAGTGGACTTTAATGTCAAGGAAAAGGAAAAACCTTTAAAAATCCCTTTTTAATTTTTACTGTTTCCTTTAATGTTTGTGTTCTCTTAAACTACCATGTTTTCCAGGCCAAAGATGCTGTGTGGCTGCCTGGGAAGTGCTTCCCTCTTTGGAAGCACTGCCATTAGCAACTAATAAATGTCAAGATAAACTCCATAATCACTGATTGTTGCATCCAGAACTTAAAGTTTCCTGGATTGTTTTACCTTTAAGCAAAACCACCATTTCACTAAATTGACACATTTTTAGTGCCAGAAAGCACCATTAGGTCTTCTAACCCAACCTCAAGGGACAGATTTCAGGCAGCGAGCATATAATATTCACAGCATACTTGCTGTAAAGTGGCTGAGTGCAGGACTCAAACGTGGGTACAATAGTCCCAAGGTATTACTGTGAGCCACCCGCACCCAGCCACGAGCTGATAGCCATAATAAGGTGACCTTGTAATTCTGGCCACCTGCTGGTCCAATTAAATTATGGACATCTGCAAAATATAAGTCAGGAGACTCCCTGTGTCCTTGCGGTGCATGAGTTGTATTTTATAATGATTCCAAAACAGTTCTAAGTGAAAATAAGCCATCCTGCACAAAAGCTAACACAGGCAGGGTGCAGAACTGAAAAAGAACTGGAAAAAATTAACTTCTGGTATATATTTCCTATGGTTCCTTTCAGTTAACTCGCTGCAATGCTTAAAATACTTCCTTGCCATATGAATCTGCTGCGGTATATTTAACACATTACCGGTATAAAATGATTCAAGCGCAAACTTCTTTTATCAGCAAGATCCAAACTACTTTTCCTCCCTCTAAACCAGTGATGGAGCTAAACCAAAACCACAGATCTGATCACTCCCTGAACATTTGGGTAAGTTTGGATCTTCAATCTAACATCATGTACAGTCCTAATTTGTTAATAGGCCCACACCTAAATCCCAAATCCAAATATTGTGGGATTTGGTGGTTGTTCTTTATAACAAAGTGATCCAAAACTCCATTTCTAGGAGATTTAGGATATGAGGAAGTTTGGTTCTGACAAGAAGCAGCCACTGATGGCCCTCTTCTAAAGAAAACAGAAGGGAGAAACGAGAATGTTACCCCTCTTGTGTTTGGACAGAAGATTTTATTTTGTTCCAAAATTGTCCTGGCGAACCCCCTGCTTTGGGGCAAAACAATGAAATTTTACAGGGTGAAGAAATAATATATGTTTTTGGGGATTTGTCCTAAAGGGACTTGGGATTTTTTTTTTTTTTTTAAGGAAAATTGCACTAATTCTTTTCTTCAGGCATGTTTCAGGCAGTTTCTCTTCCACTTTTGATATCAGCATAGTGATAACCAACAGATAGAGGCAAGGAGCCACAAGAGGGTTTGCTCTTTGCTTCGATCTCTTTAGAAACCACCAGTTTCTCAGACAGATCTGGCTGCTGGCATCCGCTGTTGTGCTGCCAGCATGGTCCTTGCCAGGCTGTTGGACCCTCTCCCAGGCTGCTCCCAGACATGGTGCAGGAATGGGCACAGGCATGGGACCATTCCTGATAGATGTCTGGGTGAAGCCATGCTGTTTTAGAGGCTAAGAGAGTTTAATAGYGTGGATGATGCCAGACTGTTAGTCTCCGGACCAGAGAATGACTCCTGGTAATGTTTACTTTGTTGATATAGATGTAGCCATTGAGGTCAATGAGACAAACTGCAGAAACAGACTCATTTAAGTACTTTGAGAGATCAAGGCTGAAGCAAGTTAAGAGTCTGGTCTATAAACTCTTTGTCTTTTCTCTCGATAGGAATAACACAGGCAGCAGCACTTAAAGCTGTATCACTAACCCAAAATCGCAGTTCTGAGCAAGGTGTTGAGCTCTCCCTCTGAGAGCATCTCTAGCCTCCCAGACCCATTCAGTCCTTAGCTCTCTTTTTAACCCCTGTAGTCAGTGGGACTTATCTGATGYTCTGGAAACGTCTTAAGTGTGAAGTGGACCAAGTCAACCAAACCCATTCTGTAGTCTGMCAAAAAAGACCCAGATCCTGGCTGTGTCTGTCTCATCCTGTCATTGTGCCCATTGGCAATACTTTTAAGATCCCATTCTCTGGCTTGTCGCACCCTATCATGAATACTTTCCCAGTAGAAAAATCGAAGAGGAAACCTTATGACCACCCTGTCCTTTAAGTACTCTTTGAAGAATGACCTAGTTTGGATGACTCCATACCCAAAGTGCCATTGATCTTCCAACACATGTCCCACAGGGCAGCTCCCCAAAGACGGCATCACTGCATATTGAAATCACATTTCCTAGCCTCTTCAAAGCTTCCCAGCATAGTCAGATCTTCTATACCACAGGCAAATGCCTTACCAGACCCTTACCACTCAAGGGACCACAATGAAAGCCAGATTACTTCATCAACAAAACAATGCCTGGAGAGCCCATGTATGTCACTCGTGGGCTTGCCTCCATCTCCATGCCATACCAGCCTCCCTTTTCATACTCCCCCAGTTGTTCCGCCTGCCTCCAGACAGCCTGATGGACTTGTTTTAGGAAGTTTTGCTTGAGTGCTTTCATAYGCTATCACCCCTAATGGTTTGCCCAGTTGTCCTGGTTACAGTTTGATCTCTTCCACAATTCACCAGACAATCTCCCTTCCACGATTCGAAGGCCCTTGTAAGAATCCTGCATCTTTTGCTTTTGCTGCTCCTTTGAATTCTTCGAGGCATCTGTGGCTTTGTACACCAACAAGGCCTGGGCATATCCCCTGAGTTTAATTATGGGTCACGTAACGATGTGCTAGAGAGCAAAAGAATAATTGGGTTCAGACACCCAGTTTTGGTGTCTCTGTGTGGATCTACTGATTTAYAAGGACAGATTTGAAGGTGAATAGGCAGGTCCTTATCTGTAAAATGGCATAACATTCAGGCAGGTATTTCACTGCCTCACAGACTGTCAGAGAGCCTTCCTCCAGAGTTAGGTTTATAAATCACTCTAAGGCGACTGTATACAAGTTTGGTACATATATACACTCATAATCACTGAATGCTTTGTTTAACATGTGCTTCCACAGGCTGCCCTTGACTTGAACAGGGATGCTTTTTCTTAACTTGATCGGCTTTGGCAGCAGGCAATGCAAGCAGCCATTGAGATGCCAGGAGGTCATCTTGTCAATCCCTGCTCAAAGAGGGGCCAGTTCTTTGGTAGATGAGCTTCAGGCTACGGGCCTGAATTTCATCACAGCTTGAAAAACCCAACACGGCTGAGAACTCTGCATGTGAGTAAAGTTACTCACTGAGAAATAGCTGCAAGAGCAAAGCTGAAAAGCACCTGGGCTGCAAGCCAAAAATATTTTACAAATATCATTAAAAAATGCTTATTTTCTCAGCATAAATTAGTGGAAACTGCTTCAGATCAGAAGGCCTTCTGCATTGTGTTCTGAACCACTGTGGGTTTTGAGAAGCTTTCACAGAAGCTCTAGAGAGCAAGTTTTTTCAATGGCAGATTATTTTTGTGCATTAATTTTGCAGAAAGGGTATGCTTCTACATGCCACATAACCTGTTCTTGGAAATCATCATTTTGCAGGCTTTCTGGCTTCAAGGATGTGGGAGATATGCACACCTATAGCCCGCCCTGAGATGGTGCTGAGGTGCTTGGTGGTGGATCAGGCACTCGCAAGATGCTCTGCTTTGAAGCCAGAGCTCGGATGGATATCCTGACCTGGTTTCATAACTTGTCTTCACTCCCTCCATCTCACATCTGCATGACTTTGGAAGAAGAGACACAAACAGGGAGGAGACTTTAAAAATAATCTTGGGCAAAACAACATTTTTGTATTTAGGGTTCCTCAATGTGCTCCTTGGTGGTAAATCCCTCTGCGTGAATAAAACTCCACCAGCCTCTCCAGGGCTCATGCATGAAGGTCACTGAGGKATTGCTGCCAGTATTTTTTGTTGCTCTCTGTTGCATTTTTTTTTTTTACTCCAAGTTTCCCTCTTGTTTTAGTCAGCTTTCATCTCCCTCCTTTGTTTGTGCACTGTCTCATTTTGCATCTGTTTTCCCTTTGCATATTCTCCCTTCCCCCTATGTTTACTTTTGTAAGCAGACTGTTGTTTTTATTCAATTCCCCTTGGTTTTCTCTGGGTTCTTCAGTTCTTCTAATCTTCGCTGCAGCTCTCCCATTCTCTCCCCTTACCTTCCAACCCAGCGTGCTGCTGGGGCCCTGTTTCTAATTAGGTCTATTTTGTCTTGTTTACTGGACTTTTCCTCTCCCCTGTGCTGTACAGCAGCCACTTTTTTGGAGAGGGGGCTGACCAGAAGCCAGGAAGCTGCTTCTCCTTCACTGCTGTTGGTTTTATTCATTTACGTATTTTTCTTTCCCTATGAAATGAAGTGGATAGCTGCTTGTAAAGTTTACACTCCCATTGTAGCAATCACTGTGGAAGTTACTTTCATGCATGTTAAATTGCGGTAAAAAAAAAATYCATCTTACTACCCTTGCTTTTTCTTTTTTATCTCAAAGTACCCATCAGATATGGACCCAATCCTACTTGCTACCACATATCCCTACAGAAAGACCCCCAGGCCAATGCCCTGGGCCCTCCACTCTCAGGTCCTCACCAACCTTCTCTAAAAGCTGCCACTGAGGAGAAGTCCAGAAACATCCTTCTGAGCTGAGAAAATAACACAGATTTCACAGTGCAGCCCCTCACTTGGATCTCCTGCAAATTTTGCCAGAATCAAACCAGCTCCAAGAGGCGCTCAGATTGTAGCAAACCTGCCTTTCCTGGCAGGGAAACAATCTGAAGAGAGAATTTCTCACTAGATCTGGTTTGCATTCAGTATTACCTTGCGCTGTCATATCTGGGTAGTACAGCAGGGAAATGTTTGCATTCCAGGGGAAGGCAACTTTTATTAACAAGAAAAAGAATTTAAAGAGCAACATGGGTTTCATCTACTCATTTTCTTTTTTTTTTTTTTGAAAAAGAGAAGGGAAGCAAAGTAAAGGCCAGCTCCTCTGCTCAGATGACTGCTTGACACAAGAATGAATCTTCTATGTCCTCAAAGCTCAAGGGTACTGTTCAATATCTGGCGAAAAAGTGGGGCTGACCAAGATGAGTAAGGGTAGCAGAATCAGGTCCTAAATTAAGAAAATTTGTGGGGAAAAATGTGCACTGGCTTTGAGAATTCCAGCAGTGCTCAAAGCCATAAGTGTTTTGTGCCACAAGGGATTAAAGAAATTTGAACTGGAGATATTGGGTTTAGTTCTCGAAAAACTTTCCTTCTCAATCCCCTTTGTTATGTTTTCTTCTTTTTTTTTTAATATTTGGTTCTTATGAATAGAAGTGGTTAACTCAGGACTTTATGAAACAAGAAACTTGGCTTCCACTCCTGACCCTTGCATTTGCTTTCTGCCTAGTCTTGGAGATGTCACTTAAAACTATAACTATGAGGAGACTTGGGTAGTTTTAGGCATTAAGCCTAAAGATCAGGTGAGTAAATAGGATTATCCAAAGCCAGCAAGCTGAGCATAAAATTACCTAAGACAACTTGCAGAAAATGTGAAGATGGGCAAAACCCAGGGCTTCTAGATAGCTTGTCTTGGATGAAGAAAGACAYACCTATCTGCGAGTCTCCAACTGCAGTTTTCAGCTGTGAAGCCTTGTCCAACATTAGATACCAAAGCCACATTAACCCAATCTTATAGAAACCCAGAGAAAGACCCTTGGCATCCCTTGACAGTGAAAGGGAAAAGTGGGGAGGTAACTTCTCAAATTTCCCCTCTGCTTGTCTGAGGAAGGAGCTTCAATGCACATTGTGAAAAGGGTCTTGACTTTTGGAGTAGTTTCTTAGGGTTCTCCTTGGCAGGGAGGGCATTTCAGCAGGACGCCAAGCAAGTTCAATCACTGGACTGTGGGAGACAATGGGACACACATGGCAACTTCAGAAAGTCTTGTTGCCACCTCTCCTTGGTGCAAAGCCAAATACAATAACYGTGCTCAAAGAACATGTACCCGTGAGCAGGTCTAGAGGGAGGACAATGGAGCAAAGAGGTAGTCTGAGAGCTCTGCTTTGCCTCGGTTGTGACATAGGCATCTGAGCAGAGTGACATTTTCAAAGCTGGTATAGTCTTGCTGGTGGAAACTTAAAGCCCTTGGGACTTTGCCAGCAGTAATGTGAGTGTGTATAGCACTCAGCCATAAGAATATGAAGGATCCCAGTAAAATCCCATGTTGGAAGTAGCACTTATATCCATTTGTAGCTTTAGCTCAAAAGTCTGATTCTGTAATCTATCTGCACCCATGCGTGTTGGATTTCTGTTTGAGTTGTGTACAAAAGGTGAGCTGGAGTCAGTCAATTGTATAGCAAGCATGTGTTTAAATATTTCATTAGAAGGTATGTTTTGGAAAGCCAAAAAAGAGCAGCCCAATTTTAATAAATAATCATATCAAACATTTATGATGCCAAAGCCATAATATAAATCAGTATGTTTAGACTTGAGTATGATAAATAGACCTTAAAATAAATTATTTGAAAATAATTTCCTTATTCACTTACCTGCCAATTTTTCTGTACAAAGGCCTTTGTTTCTCCAGCTACTCCTGATAACATCACAGCCACCTGAAACAGCTTTTGGAGCAAACCTCAAAAGCAATCCAAAATCCATGAATCGTGTAGACATGCATGCACAATGAGAACAGGTCCTTCTAAAAAGGTTGACTAGTAAAAATCATTATCTTTCACAGAAAGTTAGGGAACAGGGACATGTGCGTAGTCCTCATTCCACAGGTTGGGTGAGGAGCACAGAACCTCAGCAACAAGCACCAAACAAGTGTGTTTTTTTCTGCTTGATCCCCTACTGCATGACAAGGATAGAAAGCATGGAAGAAGGAGGTGTTTTCAAGAGTAAAACAATTAAAGGTTTCAATCAAACTAACATCATGCTTGGTTTCAACAAGAAGGACTAGGCATGGGTCTTAGCATTTGTTTTACCACTTCCTTAGCTGCTCAGCTTTGGTGCCGGGGCATAGGCTTGAGGTTCCTTGAAGTCCACAGGCAGAGCCACCCCCGAAGTTAACCCAGCTCCACTCKGCAAGAGATGGGCATCCAGCCATCCTACTGCAGGGGGAAGATGCTGACTGCAGACCTCCATCTTGGGAGCAAATCCCTCACCTCTCCTGTAACAGTGGGCAGTGGTAGCAGAGCATCGTCCTCCTCCTTGGCAGCTTTGGAAAGAGAGACTCTAGARTAGCATTTCCAAGGCCCAGGGCCCAATCCTAGCATTGCCCATAATGTAAATGACAGGGTTTCTTCCAGTCGTCTTTGTCACAGGCTCTTTGATTGCCCAGACCGGAGAGTGGTACCTTCTTGCCTGAAAGCAGCCACCCCACTGCTAGCCTAGAATAACTCCTACTTTGCAAGGATGAGAAGCAGATGAGATCTGTGTCTTAAAGTTACAATGGCTTTTTTTGTTTTAAAAACATCCAAAGGCAGATAGTTTGCCCACTGTATATTTTAGCTACTGGCAAATGTTTCTAGCCATGCTATAGAGTTGATTATATCCCTCCCAAGCTTCCTCTTTAGATGAAAAAAGTCTTAGTAACAGTTGCTAGCAAAAACATTCTGGAATGGTTTTGTTGATAGAAGATGACTGTTGTGCTTTCAGAAGGAAAATTAAACTAAAGAACAAGTATATTTAAGCATAATTGCTTTAAAAACAGAACATACACTGTATAATAATCTGTAGTTCACTGGAAAATGGAATAATCCAGAAGTCTGAGTTTGGTACGGTGCAGTAAAAGCTGTGTTAACTTGCAAGTGAGTTCTGCTTGCCATTTTCTAACAGACTACATGTAAAATGCCGTGGTGCCACTGGAGTGCAACTTAATCTGGCTTCTAGTAAGACATATTTTAAAATTCAGTGCAGTAAGCTTCAGATGCAATTTTCAGGAGCGTCATTTTGCAGACCAAGAGAATCGTATTGAAAACTGTTTTTTAAACAAGAGCCAGTTCTCTCTGGTGGCTGGGTAACTCCAGTGCAGCTGAGCCACGGGGGTCCATCTGCCTTCCAGATTCCCCACATCATGGCCTTCTCTCTGGTTTTGCATAGTGTCTTCTCACTGGCCTCTGTTAACCACGACACACTACTAGTGTGTTGTAACAAAAACTAATAGTAATTCTTCCCCAGTGACTTTTGTAGTTTACAGTGATCTGATACAAGTCACTGACAATCCTCTTAAAGCCTGATTCTCAAAGTAGATGATTCCTGCACCTAAGCCATATCCTGATTTTGCTTTTGGAAAACCAGAGCTGTTCCTACATCCTTGCATGTTACTACATGAAATGGAGGCAGACTCAAGACAAGCCCATTTGTCCAGCTGGCCTGAACCCTGAAGGGCTGAATAATACCTCACAGATATCTACAAGTCCAAAAAYTATTTCAAAAACAGAAATACTCTTTGATTGCCTAGATGAACAATGATTTTTTCTTYTGCCTTTTTTTTTATTTTTTACAAACAAATACATAAAYCGTTTCAAATCATTCAACAGTTTTAACCTTTCTACTCTATTTCTCTTAATTTGCATTCTGGCCTCAGAGGAATGGACATTACAGCAGTAGTAGGTCAAAATGAGCACTTTCTAAACTGCAAAACCAGGATTAAGGCATGACACCAGTGGCAAATCCCACTGGAGACCAGACTGCTAGAGAATGCCAGCAGGTAAATGGGCCTGTGTTGGTCAGGCACTGCCACACTGCAGTCTTACTGTGTTAGAAAGTAAGCTATTTTAATGATATGTGAAAAGATACCAAATCATGAGCAACACCAACCTTCTTGTAGCTCTGAAGGAAGAAAATAATCTATCCCAAGATGCATTGAGCACATATCTGTAAAATAATCTGTGGCAAGTTTCTTCGGAGCTTGTAAACGAGGCAAGAATAATAAACAAGCGAAAGCTGAAAGGGGCTGAAAGGAGCCTGGTGTATATAACAGGAATTCAGCTTTGCTGGGACCAGCGTTTCAGCAGGCCTTCCCACGATGACAGCCTTACACTAGTCCCCTTTCAGCTTAGCAAGGTGCAAACAACTTTCCAAAACTGCTTAAAGGGCTGATTTTTAAAGAGGTTTCAACACAACTTAGCACACTTCTACCCTCATTTGCTCCCACAAAGAACTGCACTTGCTTTTTTTCTTTCTTTTTTTTTTTTTGGTGCATCCACAAAAGCATCCTGGGCAAATCAGGAAGCCCTTCAAACCGGTGCACCAGTTTCCTCAGGCACTTCTCCCCGCCGGAGAGAGGGTGTCACATCTAACGCTGCTCGCTGGGAAATGGGAGGCAGGATTGTTACGGTGGCTTGCCAAATCCTGCTCAGGGACGGTTTGCTGGGTTGGCTTTAGACAAGTTCACCTCCCTTTGGACCGCGCGGGCTGGGGAACAGCGCTGAACCATGCCCCTCGGATGTGCCTGCTCCACAGCTCTCCCCAGTGTTAAAGGCAGACGTGAGCCATGTATTTCATATTCCGTGGGCTGCCAAGACTCCACTTCGACAGCATTTTGTACACACTCAGAGATTTTTCATCCAAGAGCCTGAGATAGTTTATTATGATTAGTAGTACATGCCGATTGTTTGCTAAACGCTGTTCAAGACACTGAGAAAATACAGGAGCTGAAATGCTCAGACATTTACTAACAGATTAATTAAAACCTTTCCCTGCCTGGGAAGCTGCATTAGCTACATCAAACTGATGAGTAAACTGAGGCACAGAGCAGTGACCTGTCTTGCTGGTGTCACTCAGGTGGTGGGACCTGCACCGCTAGCTCCTTTGCAGCGGATTCGTGGTTGTCTGGTCCCACAGGCTACATCAGGGGAGAAACATATTGCAGGAGTCCAAAAAGTATTCCATATTCCAAAAGTCATGAAATTATTAGTGTTAGAAATCTCTTACTGGTCATGTGTGTGAGGAACTGCTGTCCAGTAAGACCATGGATTATTTTGATAAGCAGTTGGTCTCAGGCAACATTAGTTTGTGGGGAAGTTTCTTGGATGTAGCAAGTCTTCTCTACAAGGCTCATTAAATTGCATTTTGCTACATTTACTGCACGTGGCCAGTTTCCCTCATATGGATTGACTGTTTATGCTCATTTCTCGGCTGTGTTTATTGGTAAAGTTTCATAGACGTAATCACAAATGCATAACAGCCCGAACCAATATAGAGCATCCACTAGTTCTAATAACATATGGTCTGACCACTCAATAGTTTAGATGCCATGGTTCATTAATTCTCTACGGGAGTAATAAACGTTTGGTATTGTCTTATTTTTCATGCCAATTTATTGTTCCAGTCGGATTAAAAAAAAAAAAAAGGACCTTCTATAGTCTAAGTTTAAACAATCCCTTGCTTAGCTTTTCCAGAGCTGTGCTGCTGTGTGACAACAAAATCAAAGCCACAGGACTTTTGTCTTGGTTAAATAAATGTCGCTCCCAAATAATGGAAAGCGTTTAGAGTCAAGACTCCAGTTCAAGTCCATCTCTGAAGTCGTTCTGACATGCCTCTTTTCCTCGCCCTGTTTTGGAGAACACCCATCCTTAGTATGAAGACATGAGAAAGAAAGAGTGGTAAATTTAACAAGAAGTAAATTTAGAACAAATCAGTTGCTGCGGTACACCAACAGCTTGGGAAGCTCCTGCTGTTGGAAATCAGAAACTCAGAGGGGTTGAACCTGAAGTCATGAGCCACACCAGCCTCCTAGGGATAAGAAAGGGAGGTTTCTAATGAGAAGTGGAGCATTTTTGTCCCAATTCTTTACCCTGTTAATGAAGTTATAAAGGAAATGGTTTATTTTATGGCTAATACCATGGCAGATTAGGAGTTTAATCAGGCTCCAGCAGCGAATCAGTAGATTTTGGCAAGTGTGAGGAGGTATTACACAGCACAGTAATTATTGTCTAGGCAATGAGGTATATGAAGAAGGCCTAAATCTTCCTCTGAAACTTGAGCCACCAACTGAGAAATGGAATAGCCAAACTGATAAGCCAGCTGTGGGACTGGTGCAATGATCAGCCAGGTTGCACAGCACCTTGCTTTTCTTAACTGTGTAGGACCAGCTATTTGGTTTGTTGCTGACTTTCTGCTGTTGCTTCTCATCCTCCCAGGACACCTCCTACCACAAACCCAGCAGCAAAGTCTCCTTTGCAAATRCTTTGATGTGGGGAAGTTGATTCAGTCTCAGATCAAGAGGATGAGACATTATGTGGGCTGTGGACCATGCTTTCAGGTCAGCCCACAAGATATGCAGGACTGCAGCCAACTTATCCTTAAACAGAGAGAATATGCTTGTTTGGGTTTTCTAAATTAATTCCTGAAATGTAAGGTACCAATAGAAGTGTGGTGAAGGAGAATGTCATGTAGTGGCTCCAGTCCACTGCAGCCTTTAATTGCCTCCAGTTTGTAGTTTGTCTATGCTAGGTCTCTTCCGTTAAAATACGCACTTGTGCTACYGCTGGCGGCAGCAGTGGTGGGAGCTCTAGTATTAAAACAAGTTACCCATAACCGCCAGATTGTTTAGACCTGGCAAGAGCAGGGTTAGTTAAAAAGGGAACTAAAAGGAGGTGGCAGGTTCACAATGGTGCTCAGKCCTTTGCTATCATTCCCAGTGTCATGTTGACACCTCTTTCCAGTCATTCATAGCAACTGTGAGTGGCAGGCAATGGCCAGGGCTGTTGACTGTAGATCTCCCAAACAGTTACGGAGGTATGTGATCTTTCCCATCACCAGATTTCGATTCAGTGTTTTCTTAGCTCATTAGAAAATAGCTAGTTGTACTGAAGCCTATTTGCTCCTCAGCTTTCTACCGCCATTGCTGACCAGAATGAAAACCATCCAGATGACAGCAGATCAGAACTGAAAAGAATAAAATATAAAGCAAGGTCCAGGAAAGTAAATTCTTATTTCCAAACCTGGGGTCCAGGCCCATTCGATGTTTCTGAGTAAGCCATGTCTCCATRCTGAGAACTATTAACAGCTCTCTGCTCAAAATAAACATTGTTCACTTAATTTATCTAAATTTCTGGTCTATCTGGCCAGAAAAAAGAGCAATTTTCTTCAGCTATGAMGTGTGAACCAGATATGTTGTTTGTAGCTGTGTCTCCGCTGCAGTATCTGAGTGAGTGCTCTTGCCCCATCTGAACCCTTTTTCTGGGCGAGTTCCCTCATCAGAGCAAGACCTATGTCCCCTCGTTTCCCCTCTCATGCCACAGTTGTTCTGGAAGGGGAAGCTGGGAACATGGCCCAAGGGTAGCTATGACACACAGCACCCAAACCCTGAACCCAGTATGCCACATTTCTCCTACTAAATGAAGTGGGTGGGAATACACCCAGGCACGGAGGCCAGCTGGCATGGGATGACTCATGTATCATACTCTCTCAGCCTTCAGGATAGGRCGGCTGGGTGCAAGGTGCCTGTTGGGAATGGTCCCTGAAATGTCTTAATTCCTAAACCGTGCATGGGCACTCTTTGGGACAGTGTTATCTGGCTCCGATCAAAACCATGCCAGGGCGAGTTCCAGCAGTGCAAGTGCAGAGATGATTCATTCTCAAATGCAGTTTAGCTGGCTTGTGTAGATGTACACCCAGGGTAGCAGGCTGTGAAGTTTGCAGTGGCATACACCTGCCCTGCGTTCTCTGTATCGCCCGGAGAATAAATAAAAATCAACACAAATCAATTCCATGGAAAATGCTGATTTGAGAAAAAGGAATTTTTCAAAAGCGACTTGTTCTTTTTAGTGCATCATTTATAGGAGCTCTGTTGGAGATAAACCAGAGGAGGCAATTTTCGGGGGTTGTGTGCACAGTGCTTGAAAATTGGTGCCTTTGAAATGGACCAGTTTGGGCCTCCATAAACTCAAACACTCAAGATCACCCATGAAAACTTAGCTACAGATTGCAGATGGCAAGGCATGACTCCRGACTTTCTGCAATTTTCAAATACAAAATGAACAAGAATAGCACAACTGCACAGCACCATGTAACAGGCTAAGAATTTATTCAACAGAAAGAGAAGGGCTGTGGGGAGAAACTGATTATTGCTCTGTAAAAAATGGTTAARCAAATGAGAAAAGTTAAGGTTAAAGCCCTATGAAAATAATTTAATATTACAAAGTCTAATGTGCTCAAAATGCATAATCATTTGGTAGTATCACTCCAGAGCTAAGTTTGTTTGTCATCAAACCATGTGCTTCTAGATATTAATGTACTTGGATTTGGCTTATGGTTCTCTTTTAACTGCTGCATCATGAAACATATTATGGAGATGGTTGCCATTTTACCCTGAATTACTGATGGATATATTTTTTGAATCCCTGTAACATTTGACCCATCTTCTTGGCCAGTGGGAAGAAGTACATAATGTGTGTCACTTGCTCATATAAACATTCAAGCCTTTAAAAATATCTCTCTGACCTTCTTCAACTCTTTGCCTCAATGATTTCCTGTGGCAGGGAATTCCTCAGGGTGATTATATGCTTTAAACAGAAGTATTTCCTTGATCCATTTTAACTTTGCTGCCTGTGAAATTGACCCAGCAACCCCCTTCGGTCCTTGCATTATGGGTTGGATACAGAGGAGCTTCCGGATGTTTTTTACAAACTAGTGATTATTTGGTATTCTAGCATTATTTATATATACATATATATATACAGAAAAAAGAAACACACGACAATAACAATCCACTTAAGTAAACAGGAAAAAATCTAAACGTTTTTCCAGAATCTTTAGTCATTTGCATGCAAGAAAGAAAGAAAACATCAAGAAAATGACCTTAAAAAGTCAGCTGCATCCAGTATACATACACAGTAAACAGAAAAATCAAGATGGCCATTTCCTCTTTTTCTTTCCTTCAGAATGGAAGTAGTTTTTTCTGGTCATCCACCTATTGCACTGAAAGAAATGATACTCATGTCCCTCTCGTCTGCTGCTGATGGGCTCAGATGCCATCACCACCAGCCATGAGGTTCCCGTTGGCATAGCACGCATAGGAAAAGCTGCGGTGCCCTCCACCTCCATCCTGCGGTGAGGACACACTCTCCCAACTCAAAGGGTTTAGTAGGAAGAGTGACTTCCCCAGAGCTGACTCCAGGCTGGGGACAACGGCCTGTGCTAGAGGACAGCAAGACCCAGAGCTCCCAGCAGTCTCACAGAAGCAGCAGTCATTGTCTCCACCTCCAGCACAGTCCCCTTCTCTGTCCTGGCCCACCTTTGCCCCTTCCATCACAGCTCTGCAGTCAAAAGCCAAGGTCGCCTTGCCCCAGCAGCAGGTGGGCAGTTCATCTTCTTCACAGACCTTCTTCCTCTCCTTGGAGGAACGATGAGGATGTTGCGATGGGACATTCCTCTGGAGATAGAGGAAATCGGTGGTGAGCAGACGAGCAAACTGCCTTCTCTGACTCCTCCRGCAGTCCCTCACCACTGACTGATCCCTTGTCTCAGCGCTATTTAAAGTAGCTGCTTCTTTCCAGTGAGAGAGAGCTCGTCTAAAAGCAYGTGGGTATGAAGGGTAGGTAGAGTGATGTGATTTGTGACATGGAGTATTTTTTTATAATAAGTGAACGGCAATGCTCTCAAATTGCTCCTGCCTTGAGCTGTTTTTATTCAATAAAATCATTGCTGGTCTCATGTTATAAATGGCTCTTGAAAAGGGTCTAGCTCTAACATCCAACAGCTCACCTGGACTAATGGTTTTTAGCAACAGTGGATCAGAGCCCCTTGCCATGGTCCTTTCCCACAGAAAAAGGAATTTTGGTCTGTTTAAAACCATATGTTATCCTGAGATATTTCCATAGCTTTCTGGGTATTTTGGGGCCTCTGCCTCATCTCTCAGGTAGCCGTATATCTTTGATAAGTGAGTTCAGAATTGTCCTAGATTAATATGGCAGCCAGCTTGGGAAAGAACTGAATAGTGACCAAAAATGCAGAACAATCAAGAATCAAGTCATTAGAGTAATACCTCTGGTGATTTAGGATCCCTTGACTGGCACCCAGTGAGCTTTTGCTTCCCAGTGGTACCCCTGCTTCCATTTACTCCCAGCACACCTGCTGCTGGCTGAAAATGATAGATTTCAGAACAAGGTATTTTCATGTCAAAGATGGGCAAACCGTGGTTAAGAAATTTGCTCCAGGCTATTTCAATCTCGGTAACAGAGTCACAGACAGAACTGAAGACCTCCACCTCTCAGTCTGCTTTGCAACCCTGGTCACTAACTGCATATGTGGTCATTTATACTTCTGCAGGTAGCCTGTTGTGGTCAGGAACTGGGTGGGAGAGGATGTGTGCAAACCAAGTCCCACTCTAGCTGTCGGTCTGGCCTCCTTAAAGGAAATACTGGAATCTACTGAGGAAGTAGGAATTATGGAGGAGGAACATCTGACTTCCTGATCACAAAATATAAAGTCAGATCCCTTCCTGGTGCCACTCTGGCAGGTCTGTGAACTTACATTAGAGATGACTGGGTCATTGTGCAAAATGGAAACAAGAAACCTACTTTTATATGTTTAGAAAGGGTTTCACATTGCCTGTTTTCTAGTAAAGGACTTGTATCTCCCAAGTCACTTTTCTTAAAGAAAAACATCTATCATCCCAAATCAGGGATCTCAAAAGGCTTAGTGACTGGGAAGTCTTTCCTTAGAGTCTCTTCCAAGCTAGCCCCAGAGGTTTTGCATTTAAAGACCAGATCCTTTACAGAAAAAATAGTATTTTTATCCTCATTCAGTAGCTCAGCCAAACAAGAATCCATTGGTTCTCTGAAGATCTCAGAGCTTCAGGATCAGCCCAGTGTCAAACCTTGGGATATGAAAGCTTCCCGAAGGCCACCATACTGTTCAATACTTGCCATCAGCATATATGTGTTTAATCAGGATCTTGACAGGTAAAGACTGTGAAAAGAGGACAGTTTGTTCTCCCAAGCTGTTCAGTCTCTAAACCCCCTGTTTATTTTGGAAGTGAATGAATAACATTGTGCTGGGAAAGGAAATTAAAAAAGCAGGGTTGTAATTTACAGTAGAGAAGAGAACAGATTTAGGGGCCTTTCTTTTTTTTTTCTTCCTTCTCCCTCCTCCCTTTCCCCCTCTTTTCACTGCTCTGGTTCCAAACATCCAAACGTGCTACAGCTGAAAAAGAGGACCTCAAGCCTTCCTTACTGCTGGCAACAACAAGTGAGTTACAATTGCCAGTCTCTGTATTCTTGCCAAGAGAACAAAATGCTTCAAGGCAAAGGGAAAAAAAAGGGTTTATCAAAACCAAATGCCACTGGAAATCCTAACGCTGCGAAGCCCAGTTCAAGATGTACGTTGAAACCTATCCCCAGCCATTTAAGGAAAAAGAAGAAAATGGATTCTTTAACAGAATATTTAAAATATAACAATTGCTTTGGAGTGAGGAATTCTACTCTCTCTGGTTCTTATAAAAGCTCTAATTTTTTTTCTTCATCTCTAAGTAAACTCCCAGCAGTTTTCTTTGAAAATGGATCCTAGGCAGGCACCTCTTTTCCAAAGCGCTCAACATTGTTCTAATGAGATGTGATAGGTGGTTTGGAGTAGGAGCTAGTCCAAGCAGTGGAGGTATCGCTTTATTGTGTGTTTGTTTTTCTTTTAAAATTCAGCGATCTGGCTACTCTTTATTTTCACTTTAATGCTTTTTATTATTCTGTTTCTAACCTGTCTCCTGGATCCAAATCAGATCCAGCCTTCTTCCCCCTTCCAAGTGTTCACTGCAGAATGGGAAAGAGAGAAGCTCAAGGCTTTTATTTTTAGAGACACAAATTTGAAGGACAGAAGGAAGGAGCTATTTGGACCATCCGGTTTGACTGTTGGACGCCATAGGCCATGGAATTTCACCCAGTGATTTCTGCATTTTGTACTGAAGCTGGACAGCTCTGTCTGGGAAGCCACCCAGACATCAAGTCCTACAGAAGCCATCACAACCTTGGGTATATTGGTCTAATTGGTAGAGTCTCACATTTACAAGTTGTRCCAAGCTTTTGCTCTGAACACATGCAGGTCTCAGTTCAAGGCATTCAAGCTTTCAAAATCTTTAGAAGATATGAGTTCTGCCTTCTTCCCAAGCAGTGCATGTAGGCCATGGTTAGGGCTGTGGTTCCTAAGTTTCATCTGCGCAAACCTGCTGACTTGCTACCAAAAGTATCCACAGTTGGATCTCATCTGAGAAGCAAGTGGGATTAACTCGTCGTGACATAAAGCCCCCAAAGTAGTGGGTGGTGGGAGAAACTGCACAGTTAGTTAGACTCTGCTTTCAGCTGGGAGATGGGAAGTTCCTAGTGCCTGTCCACAAGAAAGCCTCTTCCACCTACTCCTCCCTGTAGGGACTAAGATACCTCACTGCAGGCATGATGAAGGATTCACCCATCTGTGCTGGTTTCCACCAGTGGCCTCTGCTACAGCTGGGTTTTGGTTTCAGCTGGGTGACAGGAGCAAACTGCTAAGAGCAAAGACTGTTTACACAYGTTAACAGCATAAGACCAGCCCTATGGTGTCCTTGCTGCCTGCTCCACACCTGGAGAGTGGGAGCAGAGAAAGACCAGTGCCTCATATAGTCACATCCCGGCCTCAGCCAGCAGACAGCGCTACTAACCATCAGGCCAAAGCCCGGACCTGGCAGTGCTCAGCTTTGCAGCTGAGAAGAGCAACTAAAAGAGGCGAATCAGTCAGGAGTAACTTCCCAAATCTGTTGTCTTCCGGTAAGCCATCGCTCACCCTGCCTGTCAGAGTTCAGGGCAGCAGGCTGAACCATTTCTGATGGCAGGGCCCTCACAATGCTCCCTGACACGGCCGGAGCATAGAAGTTTAACAAAGTACAGTACAGGCAATCTATTGCAAAAGATGAGGATTCGACCAYGCTGATCGCACCATGTGGACCCAGCTTAAATCACTCCATAATCATCCTTTGAACAAACTAAGTAGCTTCACTACTAGGTAGGTTTTTTTCAGAYCTTGAATCATTTTCACTCTCTTTGAATCTTTTCCATTTACCCCATGTCTTCCTTGAAGTTCACCAAATGTGCTACCAAWGACAGTCTCATTAATGCAGATACAAATGCAAAACCATCTCCTACACATTATTCCCCTGCTTATTGCTGGCAAACATCCCTGATAGATGCAATTATATCATTTTTGATGGKTTTTTTGCTGATTGCACAAGGGGAAGAGTCAGCACTTCACTGCTACAAACTATGTCCACTATCCATGTCAGCTGCATAATGTGTGAACATACTTGTTCTTTTGTTCTCTTAGGTCAATTGAATATCAAAACATCTGTTTCAAAGCTTCTTTGATTGGTGCTTAAGTCTTATTTACACTAATCATTCAGCATACAAGTGTGCCTCTCCAGAGACACCTCTGCATATGTTTACCTCTCCCAACTGCAGCACAACAAAACTATCTCAGCCTTTTGCTACATCACCCTACCACATGGCTGCAATGGAGCAAACGTGGTTCAGACCTGAAGAGGAGAACGCCAGAGAAAACAAGAGGTTCTGGATGCAATCTTGGGGCCTTGTAGGTTGATGTGAGTTCCAAGTTTTGTTTCCTCCAGTAAAGTGCCTCTGTAATTGTTACCCTGATAGTTATATTTTCACTTATTAAATCTGTGTCACGTAATAAAATGTGCTATAAATTAAAGGCAGAGTAAGAGCTTTTTCATCTGCTCTCTGCTCCGTGTCAGCTTCAGGATGTTGCATTATGGAACCTTTCCTGGTTCACCAAGCCTCCTGCTCCATTATGTCAAATGGGAAACTGGTGAAATATTCCCTTGTTATTAACTGTTAATGTCTGATTTTTTTTTTTTTTTACTTTTTTTTTTTTTAAACACACAATGCTCTGAAATTGAAATCGGAGCTGTAGCACATTAGCAGCTGTTAACACATCTCTGTTAGCTTATCCACCAGCCATGGAACACAGATCCCTTCTGCTCCGCRGCTGAGCCGCCAAGCTCTGTTTCAAATGAAAGCACAGCTCAGCTTCAAAGTCTGCATCCAGAGCAAAGCTTCCTAAGTATCCAAGGTGTGGACAGGCCCTTACCAAGAGGCACATCAGTCTTGACATTCAGATCACAGTAAGGCTTTCCTAGGAGCTAATCAAGGTTTGCATGAGAGCAAGAAATGAAGCAAAAGGTTTGCCAGGATTTGGATGCTGGATTTGAACTCCATATTATCTATAGACTAAGCATGAATTTCCAACCCCAGGCTCCAACTGTTCTCCACAAATTTTTGGTGATAAGTCACTAGAACAAACAACAAACAATGCCCGTGTCTGAGGATGCTCCTCTCTGCTCTTTTGCTTGCACCTGAAGATCCATGACTCATGTGGAGGTGGTGTAGAAGGGTGAGTGGCTTGAGTGGCACCTTGGGAGGGTGGTGTCTCCTCAGCTCTTTACAGCTGCACAGCCAGCATGTGCTTCCAGGAAGCTGCATAGGGAAGTCGATGAACTGTTGATATTTGAAATTTTCTGTTTCACCAGTAAAATCTCTACAGTGTTTAAACAGGATGGCAACAGCTCCCTTTAAAGTTGAATAAAGAAGGTACTCAGCTGCCTGTAGGAAGCTCAAGGGATCAGGGAAGTAAATATTAGGATAATCCTTGGTGACATCTCAACCAAGATTTGTTATATGCTCTAAACATTGTCAAGCCTGGATCCAAGCTCAGGTTTGAGCCCTAATCAGACAACTGAAGTACTTAAGTCCATGGTGCAGTAGCTGCTAACCCAGATATTGAACCCCTTTCACCCTAGAGCCAGAGCTCAGCAGGGTAAGTTGACAGAGTAAGTTATTAAGGCCCAGGAATGATAGGGAGGGGAAGGGAGAGGGTCTCCTCTCCACTTTGTCCTGCTTTCTGTTCCCAGGCTCTAGTTTTAGATGGTAGTGACACCAGGACCTGAAAATGCAAGGAAGGAGGATGAGGACTTCTCCYTTACCATTCCTCCTCTCCCTTGTCTCTGAGCTCTGATTCAGCAGCACTGCTGATACCTGAAGCCAGGAAGGTGGAGAGGACCCCACAGTGGTGTATGCATCAGAGCTAGGTAGCTGGGACCTCTGCCTCCCTGTAGACGGAAGATCAGTAAAGCCATGCCAAGGATCAGGCTAACCATTTAGCTGCATACAACATCCAGTTCCCAGGGCCAGATACGTTCCCCAGCAATGTTTAATTTTCACTGCTTRATTCAAGCATAGTGTAGGTCTTCTCCCTCTTCTGTTGTCATGCTACTTGTTTGGCAACTTATAAAAGGGGGCCATGATCTTCTCCTTCTTTCATGTTTTCAGAGACCTAAGAGGACAATTTAATGAAGATATGGAGAAGAGYCTAAACTGTGAATCCAAGTGAGTAAATTGGATCTGTGAATTCCACCAAGGGACAAAGTGCCTAAAATATGCAAAGTCGCTCAATGCAAAAACAACTAAGTCCTTTTGTAAAAAGTCTCCTAAGTTCCAAGGGTCAAAAGACAGCTGTCTGTCTTAACTATCTTTGCTCTGCAAACCTAGTAAGAGTGAAAGACAGTGGCTCTGAATATGTCCAGAAGTAGGCATGCAGACTAAGAAAATACAATTTCCTATTAGCATTTCACTGTAAAAATCACAGAAGGGAACAAAAATAGCTACCTCTGAATCAGCAAAAATTTGCCATCATAGCTTCAAATGAACCAGAGTGAAGAGGTGTTGTGAATCCAGGATGCAGGATACAATGGCAGAACAGGTTAAAGAAGAATTTACGTTTAACATAAAAGCAGCTGGATGGACACTACCACAGCATGAAATCTCCACATCTTCCTGTTYCCTGATTCTGGCCAGTAATCAGGAATATACAATTTTAAATTTATGAGAGAAAATTCTGCAGGTATTATTGTAATCAGTGTCTGATTTTATATTTATGCACAGCTGAAGTATGGTGTTTCCAGAGAGAGCTTAATTATATCTACAGGAACACGGAACAAAATTGGGCAAAGCAAGGCAATTAGAAACATTAACAAAGAAGCAGAGAGATGTTAAAGGCTTTTTTTCTGTTCTTTTTGGTGTATTATTCTTTAACCATAAAAAATAATAGGGAAATTCCTGCTCTCAGGGAATTTTTATGGAGAAATCAGAATGTGGTCTTGAAAGAAACTCCAAGTTTCCAAAAAAAAAAAAATTATGGAGAAACCTGAGAAGTTCAAGCGCAGTAAATCAACAGGAGTTGATGATCTTCACCCAAGGGTATGGAAGGAAATGAAGTGTGAAATAGCAGAGATCTGAGTTTATGCAATAATGGACCTTTCCAAGAGCCACTGAAGTCAATGGAAAGACTCTCTGTACTTCTCTGAGAACTAGATCACTGCTTCCCAAAAGCAATGAATACACACAGCCCCCATGGAAGGTGCTCATCGCCCTTTCAGGTCGGATCCGAGAAGCACAGTGGGGTGAGGAGGGTTTTATCAGTATGATCAGCCAGATCAAAAGCAATCCAGATTCTGCAAGGAAAGGTCTCTACGTAATTGCCATGCTCCATCTAGGCCAGTGCAATGCAGCTCTGCAGGAGCTGACCCCGTAATATTGGGAATGACATGTGACACTATTAAATCAAGCCAAAACCTGCCACCCACGCAGAGCTGTAAGTGCTCTCAGGATCTGGCCCATCTCAGTAACACCACTGTGTTTGCATGACTACAGGCTCTCACAGCTCTGATTAACATTCTGGCTTACTAGATGTCATACATCTGAAAGCTGCTCTTTCTTCCCCAAAATCGCTGCTGGCAATCGTTTGTCACAGCTAAGGACAACATCTCCTGCTGCTTGGCGATAGGGCTTCTGCATAGACGATGCCTTATGGACAACTTCAAGTTTCCAAACCAGCATGAGTGCAGAGYACAGGCCAGGCTTCCCTTTTCAACCACTGAGAAGCAAATACTCACAGCTGCCAAGGATTTTACTTTATTGTCATTTAAGTTGGCTCCTTCTACACAAGTCGCTGGCGGTCTCACAGTAGCAGGAGTTAAGTAATAATAGTATTTCCAGTATGCTCACCTCTAAGCAATGCTTTAGTGGAGAGACTGCTGGGAGAACAGGATGAGGATGGTTTGTATTGGCTGTTCCTTCTCTCTTTCTCATCAGACTGTGATTCAAACTAGCATCAAACTACAAACTCCATCACTCATGTCCCCTGCAGATTTTTCCATGTTGGCTTCTCAGCAAGTGATGCTGGACTACCATTCATCAGTCCTAGGAGGTGCTGAGAGGGTCCTCTCATCTTGGAAATTCTGAATCAAAGACATCCACCAAGTTTTCAACAGTGACATGGCTTTACAACACTGGGCCTGGGGGTTGATATTTTTTCCCTGCAGAGATTTCTCCAGGAAGTTTGCAAAACCTAGACTCACCAGGCTTTATCCAGCTAAATACAGGACACTCCTTTTTCCTGAAACTTTCCTCATACTCAGAGAAATGCAAAACAAATCAAAGAAAGTGCCTGGAAGTAGGCTAAYGTCACAGAGCTCCAAAATCACCATCCAAGTCAAGAATAAACCATCTAAAACAACCTTGACATGCAAYGTTAATACAGTCCCTACCTGCAGAGACACAGTGCCCTTTGCCATCTGCTTCTTCGGTAATGACAAGGAAATGTTTCCCCCCCTCCATGCTCTTTCGTAACAGTGGCCTCCAGACTTCTGAAATACCCTTTTTCCTAGCTTAGAGACAAAGAGACACTGTGCTGCAGGCCAGGGAACACCTTTGCCTTGTTGGTCATCTGCCACAGCAGGGGCTTTAGCTGGAGACTGTGATATTTAGCAGAGTCCTTTGAAAGTAGGTCCCCACTCCTCGTACTTGCTTGGCTTCTGGTTTCTTGCTTGCTCTGTGATCACACCTGACAAAAGGAGGCACCGACCAGCTCCATCTGGGATGCRGTGCCACAGAGAAGGAAAGGGAAGGGCCAAGTAAATGCGTGCATGAAATAAAGCCACAGATGAAGGGGAGCAAGGACAGGAGATCACTGTGATAATATGTCACTCAGCGAATAATATCAAAACTAGCAATACTGTCCCACCCAGAAGCAAAGGGTGTTGTGAGGATTGTCAGGGAATGTCTGAGCAAGAACATGAGTTGTGAAGGGCTGATTGCAGCAATTCAAAGCTGTAATGCTGCATTCAGTGACACAATTTTAGAGGCAGTGGTGATTTAGTGTTTCCATTTTCTGATTTTCCTGGGAGCTGAGTGACTCTGTATAGAATTAATGCCAGTTGTCTTGCATTTAATTTTCTAAGTTATTATAAAAAGTAAAAAGAAAGGTAGGTATTTCTTATGGTAAATAATATTTCAGTTAACATCTAGATAGCCCTGAGTAGGCTTTGACTCTCATAACTTGTTGAAGAGAACTGGGAGAGAAGGAAAGAGTTCTCATCATTACTACCTCAATTTTTTTATTTTTGGCTTGGAAATGATTTTAGAGGACGATCAGCTAGTTTGATGATGGTTTTCAATCTCATAACAAAAAAAAAAGGGCAATAAGAATTTACACCACCAAACACAGCCTTACGGTTTCCAGGATTTTTCAAACTAAATTGCTGAACCTGTATGATGAGAGAGAAGAACCTTCATGAAATCCATTAGGAATTTCAATTTGACTTATCTTGTTTCCACACAAAAMCCTGGTCTGAGATCCATGTGGCAATTCCCAGCAGTGCCACAGCCAAACTTCTTAGGAGCCTGRTTCTGGGATTGGACTTCACAAAACTGAGTTAGGTGCCTAAATGCCTTTACAGGGAGCAGAGGATCAAGCATGAAGGAATAGGAGCTACAATACATACCTGAGCTGCAGAGGGAAGCCTACCAGTCAGTAGAAAATTCTGAAAGATGGAAAGGTCTGAAACTGCATCTGCCTCTCAAGTCTGGATCCTCACCAAGCATCACAGTTAGCTACCTCTGTGAAGCTACAATTTGTAGATCAAATCYGCCAGATGCCTCCCCCCTGTACTTGGGTTTGCCTAACTTCTTCCCAGATAAACCCTATTTTTCTGCCCAGAAGCTTTGTCTGGGGGGACTGTGGACTGTTTATATCTTTGTGAGATATTTCTGAATCTGTGGAAATCTGGCTTCTACAGACCTTGACCCCTAGATCATAATGAAGTCAGAGGTGCAGTATGTAGGTGGTAGTTTGATGCCTCACCCAGGAAGTGAGATACCTGGATTCATCTGCCACTTCAGTCTTTACAGTTTCAAACCCACCCATCTCACCTACCAAGACAAAGACTAGACCAACAAGCTATTGTCTAAGCCTTGCAACAGAGAACCTAGGGCCAGAGCAAGAGGAAGAGAGGGAGACCTGTTCTCTGTCGTCCCCTATAAGAGATAGCCCCAGATTTCAGGAACTAGTTCTTCTTGTAATGAAGAGCTATTAGGTCAAATACATATAGAGAGCTTTCCAGGTGGAACAGCCCCTGGGTAGACCCACCAAGAAGATTTCCCCAAATCCAAGGTCTTCAGAATTGCAGGGTCTGTTGCTGTAGGGCAGGGAGTCAAGCCAAAGYTTCCAGACAGTCTCTCCTTGGAGCCAGGAGCCTGGAAGAGCAGATGCAATCTGGGCTCAGCTCCCAGGTCCACAGCAGGGAGCCTGGAAGCTCAGAGAAGCCCGGCTGCAGCCAGAGCGCTCTGAGCACACACGTTGCCTGCTGCAGAGCTGTGACTCAGAGCCTGGGCAAGGGGGATCGTCTATAATGGCGGGGAAGCCGAGACCAAATGCAAGGTGTCCTCTTCTGGATCTTGCAGTACTAGTGCATGAATGAGGGAGCAGCATGCCAGCAACATGGTGAGTGTAGAAGCAGGGCCTCAGGAGTCTCTTTCCCTAGCACTTGCTGGAACAAGGAAAAACTCTGTGTCCAAAAAGCCTGYTTCTCTTCAGAGCCGTCACATTTCGGGGGTCCTGAAAGTGGAAATTTATTGGAAATACAAAACASTCTCTGATTTCTATCCAGCATAGATGGAAATCAAATTTAAAAGATAAATAAAGAGCAGAAATGGAAAAAAAAATCCTTAAAATTTTGACACATTGCCTTTTGTCAGCTCTTATGCTGAACAGTCTTTGCTCTAGGCATGGATGGAAGGAACTGACTAATTTGAAGAAATACAAAATACTTCTTTCCTAAATATTTCTAAATGAACTGATAAAGTACTCTAAAGACACAAATGTGGGCTAGGTTCCTTACTGGTACATGTGAGTGCAATTCCATTGACTTCTGGCAGAGTTTCCCCAACGCAAGTTATTCAAGAGTGATTGCAAAATTCTTCAGTTAAATTATTCGCAACTCCTGAATAAGTCCCTGCTTTACTAAACTGTTTTAAAAAATAAAGAATAATTTATTTTAACTAATCACAAATTCAAATCAATTCTGTGGAAAATGATATGCAAACAGCTCTAGTCAGCCTTAATAAGGTTTGGGAGGAAAGCCAGGCATTGATTTGGCCTCTTGGAGCTCTGATATCACGCTGGCTGCTGTGCAATGGTTATAGAAGTCAGAGATGCAGCATGCTGCTTTTTTCAGAAGTCCCTGCCAGAAAAGGAGACAGATGCCTTTTGGACTAGCACCCACTGAACTCTAACACACACATACACAGTGGAGTGTTTATTCACTTGTCCGCAGCTCTGTTACTAAGTGGATGTGTTCACACTCTCGCCGCTTGTTTTATTAAGTCTGACACATTGTTGTGCAGACCTCGCACTCTGCAAGCTACAAAAGGGCTTTCAGATAAGGTGATTCCTTCCTGCTGAGCTTCACGTAAATTTGGTAACTCTTCCATCCACTCAGCAAGGAGGTATTAATAATAGTGAGTAATGCAAGACACAACCAGGCAAGCAATGCAGGCTTTCCTTCATGCTTTTCCCATCTGCCTCCTCACCTTCTGTTTAGAAGTTTTTYCTCCCCGTTTTCTGACAGGTCCCAACTACAATGAAAAATTACATCTTTAATTGGAACACAGGCTTCACTAGCAGAAAAGAAAGGAGATCTTATGGGACAAACACAATACTAGGAGGCAGGAGATGCCGGTTCAGGTTCTGGCTCTACTACAGCCTGCCTGTACGATCCCTAACAATTCATTTGATACCTCTGGGCTTCTGTTCTCCTCTTAAATGAGAAAAACAAATTGCAGACTTCCTTCCTCTATTGAATTCATTTAGCCTGCAAAACTCTTTGGGGCAGCAAGTGTCTCTTATTACATGTAGGTACAGGGCCTACCACAACAGGTTGCAAACTCAGATAAGATTCCTAAGTGCTACTGTAATAATGAGTCATCTATTCCCAAACTCCCCTAACAGGTTATTGTCGATAATAAATAAGGACAAGACTGACCTTTACTGAAAGTTCAAAACATTTTAAAGATGTAAAAATCTGGGCATGACGAGACAAGAACACCAGTTCAGCTCCCCATAGAAAAAAAATGCAACTATCTCCACTTTAGAGATGGAAAACTGAACACAGGAAGAATAAGTGATAGTTTCCCAGTTCCTGATTGCCTATGGAGTTGCAGGAAATTAAGCACAAATCTCTATTACAGAACTCGTACTAATTGATTTGTTGATACATTCCAAAACAAAAATCCCRAACAAACTTTTCCCCCGGTTTCTCAGCAAAGTGAGAATGGGAAAGTGAAGCATTTTTCTGCTCCTTCAGTTATTTTTTCTGTGAGAAATATTTATAAATTGTAAATACAGTCAATTCTCATTCATTTTTTGGTTAAGAAAATGCTTTTATATTAACCACAGAGCTATACTTSGCCTATTCCTAAGTGAGATCTCAGGTAAGAGATTGGAGAACTACAGTTTAAAATATCTTACTCATGATAGAATATCTGTATATTTCAAATATATATATATTCTGTAGCTCTGAACTGCAAATATTTATCAAGAACACTAAATATTGTAAATGAGTACAGCTGTAGCACTCTTTCCAAAGACATGAATAACCCTTACAGAATAATATACATGAATCTTGCCTGCATGTTTGGACTTCTCCTGTATATTAATTTCCTGAAAAGGGCATCATCTCTGTCAGAGTCACAAAGCATCTTTTACATTGCTARGTTCCACCATGCTCATTACTATAATGTGGTCAGGCACCATGAATTTTTTAGGTACCATTCAGGGGGCATTTTATATGCATATTTCATGAGAGGAGGGGGTGGATATAATATTTTTGGCAGACATATGCCATGATATGGACAGGATTCAGTAGAAGATGGCTTTTCATGTAAGTAGTCAACTTTACTCAATTTAAATCATGGCTCTTGGGAGATATTTAAAACACGGAGCTTAAATGGAGCTGCAATGTAAGCAGTACAGTACAAACTGTCCAGAATATGCATATATATATATAGCCAGGTGCTCAAGGTCAAATACACAGAGCTAGCCATTTGGGGACTGAAAGTATGAAGCAGCTTGCTAGAGACAGCTTGCTCTTCAGAGCTGCTCACCCCATGAGGGGCTGCTTGATGCTAGAAGTTGTCGCTTGGGGTGAGCAATGGGATCTGAGTCAACTGCAACAGGGTCGGTGTCAAGAGAGGTCTGAGGAGCTCAGGGAGCAGATGTGGAGAACAAACCAGAGCAAGTTGCTTGGAGATTAAAGTGTAAAGCCAGTGATCCCAAGCAGAGTACCTGAACATCTGCTTGGGACCTGTCACACTAAAATATCTTTTCCCCAGTGAGCTATGAAGTTCTGACTCTTACAAGTGGAGCATACACAGCTACATGCTCAGGCACAGGTGCAGTAATCCATCTGTGTCTAGAGTTGGCACCTCCTGAGCAAAATCGTGGGAGAAAACTTCATGAAACAGTCTCAGTATTCAGTTCTAGCGGTTAGGAGTGGCGTGTTTAAAAACAAGTGCATGGCACCAGATAGTCAGGATTTGGGGTTAGTGCTGAATGCACAGGACCAGAAAGCAAACCTGCCCTCTTAAGGTAATCAGTGGAAACCACATACTTGGAGAGCCACGTACATTGCTCAGAAATGCTTGCTAAAATGGAGGGAATGTGGCTTCATGAGACTGGAAGCCTGCAAGAGTCCTCATAATCAGATCCACCTGMGCTCCATCGGGGTCCTATCCAAATAACTTCCCATCCTGCTGCTGGCCCTTGACAGACTTCTAGTCTGTCCCCAAGTACAAATTCATCCACACATTTTAGACCATTTACTGTGCAGTCAATAGACAGAAACAAATATAAAAGCTTGGCAGTCTGAATATGTTACTAACAAATTTTGAAAGTAAGTAGTCTGAATATGGTTCCAAAGTCCATACTCATCCTGCCTAACTTTAGGCATAGAGAGGAGCTACTAAAATTAGCAGCATAATTGCCTTCAGCTCCTCTATAATCAACATAAAGAGACAGGCACTTCCAGAGGCAATACAGCTCTTAACTGGGCTGGAGGGTTATTCTTTCTTCACTGACTATAGAGGAGCATTCCTAGCCTTCTGTGATCATTGCTGATTTCGATCTTTTCCCAGCTTCCCCAGTCCTGCCAGAAAGTCCATCTTGGACGGTCTGGGCTATTTGTCTTGAGATTTTCTCTTTCAAACACTCCGATTTTTTCTCAACTTTTCTCCAGTCATCGCCTTTACTCCATTAATGGTTTGGATTCAACCCAAGCATTTCCTAACTCCATTTGGCCAAATTCAGTCTGACCCCTCTTACTAAATTAAACCATAACTTCTGTGTGGGGCAATAATGGTCTAGTTAATCTACTTAATCTAGTTAATTTCCCAGAAAGAACTGGGAATTTAAAACTCTCAGTTAATATAAGACCAAATCAACTGCAGATCAGCCACATATTCCAACTTTGTTGGTCTGTTTCCCAAAAATTCACTCACTAAAGATGGTGGAAGCAAGTTCATGATCACTGAATAGCTAAGTGGACCATTAAAATGGCAGCTCCAATTAGCCTTGTGCTACTCCAGCTTGCTGGCAAAGCCTCACAACAGCCCCTTCCAGGAGCAGTCAGAAGCCAGAGAGCATTTCCCTTTGAATGAGTCACTCACGCCTACATCTGAACCTGGTGCCCATCCTGCAGAGAATGGGGGCTTCTCTTGACTAATTTCATGAYGTCACCATTAGAAGAGTGGGAAGCAATATTCCCATAAATAATAATATGTCATGAAGTGCGATCAATGCTCAAAACATCCCTGATTGTTGATCAGCCAAGCAACCTAAAGAGCTCTCCTCCTCCTTGCATAGAGAAACGAGTTTTTGATTTGTACATAGTCACAGAGGGCAGTTCTTAATCATAATTAGACCACTGTGAAAAGTCAAAGCATTCAAATCATGTGAGGGGTTTCACTATTGAAATCTGGCATCCATATGTTCAATGGCAACTCAAGCAGATTGCTTTAATTTTTCTGCAGTTTTTTTCTGAAGACTCAATATCATTTACCCCTTTAAATACGTCAGTGAATATGCAGTAAATATGCAGGCCCATATTGTCTTTCAGAGGGTTAAGTTAAAACACAGCACTCTATTTTGATACAACATACAACAAGAAATCCCCTCTAAGAAAAGTGGGACATGACAACCACCATTGTATTGCGAGATATTCCCRCAAACGTGCATGTTTCAATCTGAACAGAGATTATATCAGAACCTGACCAAGTTTGTCAAGTAAATTCTGAATACAAATGAGAACAGCTAAAAATATTTTTAGCTGATTGCTAATCTAGGGCACTGAATACATCATTCGGATATTTCTAGACATCGTTCAAATACTTCTAGCTGAAAGGTTTAGTGTTTATGTTCATCTTGAGTTCAGTAAAGAAAATTTGAAAAACCTCTCCCTAACTGAAGTATCCTACTGAAAGCAGTCTAAAAGCAGTTGGCTTTAACATACAGCAGTGAAGATCAGTGCTTATTCCCTCTCATCAAGGAAAAGGAAGTATAAGAGTGAGAGAAAGATAGTGGCTCAAGCCCAAATGGGTTTCTGTTGGTGAGGAGTACCTTTACTCTCAAAATTATAATTAGGTTTCTATCTTTCAGAGGACCAAAGACTGAAACCATCTTCCAGTGAGAACAGTAGCCAAATACTCTGGATGTTTTAAGGGGAAGTGTAATCATTTTATGAAAGAGTTGAGATTCTTCCTGATGGAAAGGATGGGATTCCTCAAACCCTAAAATGTAGATGGCTACCTCCCTTTGTAGACCATGGGAATGGACTGACTCCTCTGGGTCACTGATCCTCTCAGCTGAAGGTAATGTTTAAAACAGGCTTGGGAAATCACTTCCTAGACATACCCATTTCTTTCCATGAAGTAAGCCTAGGGTGACTAGGTTAGATGGAGAGATCTACTTTATAGACATCTAGAGTCTGATGATATGAATCCCACTGGAGGGGCCATGTTCAATATCTTTCAGTTACACATATCAGCTTTCCACCTAAATCTAAACTTTTAAGGAAGAATGTTTTGTTGGAAATCTGGAGTAGAAAGAAAAATTGAGAATGACATAATTTCTTACAACAGAAAATGTATCTTAACTTGTCGGAAAATCACTGTAATACATCACATTCATCAGTTCTGGTTTAGGCCTTTCTGCCCTGAGTTTCTTTAACTTCCAGATACCTCCCCAGGTGTACTGTGGTGCATATACTCCAGGTCCCATGTCTACTGTGTTAGCCAGCTTTTCCTCAGCAACACRTTACTCAGTGAAACTAGTAGGAAGAAAGAAAACAAATGACATTTTTTGCATAAACTTTTGAGTCACATCCCGATGAGGCTCTTCTATTGCCTCTATGAGCAATATGAGCAAGGCTGAGATAAGGTCACTGAAAAGACCAAAAAAAAAAAAAAAAAGTAGATTATTAGATTTATTCCAGCCTAAAGGCCCTAACAATTGTGTCGTGTAAATATGCTAAAGTGGGATGAAATCAGARATATCTATTTTCAAAGCAAGAGATTTTTTGGTGATCCAAGGCCTTAATTAACAATAAAAAATGGGGCCTGAAGGCATTTCAGACTTCATTTGAACAGGAAAGATATTCCAAGCTTGCCATGTTCCCAAACCTGTTCTATAGAAAATTAGTTGGGAAGTTTCAGCAGTGTGAGACTCAGGGTCACTGAAGGATCAAAGAGCCCTGAACTAGCCTTACAACTCTGTTTCTCAAGCAAGACTCCTGTCAGAGTCTATTTAGAGAGTTACTCTACATGATGTCCTGCTAGTACATATCCAGCTCTTCGTGCTGATGAACTTCATGACATGACAGTTTTAGACTTAACTTATAGTCCTAGTATATACTCTCTTTCCTTTACCCTAAAAAGGTAATCTGTACCATAACCTTATGAATTTTTACAGTAACAGTGATGCCAGTTTGGCTTGGATGACGTCTTCACTGCTCCTTGGCAGTTCACAGGCCATGTGTTTTACAAGAACCCCTTTACGCCGGTGTATTAGGATGACACAGGGTTTTTTTGATACAGATAGGAAGTGCCACCTGTTTCATGAAGCTTCCACTCCGCAAATACTGAAAAAGACAAAGCTGAAAATAACTTGTTCTCCTGAAATCTATAAGCATCTAACAGTATGCTCTACTCTAACATGGATAACCAAATCCCATTCCTAATTTCCCCTGTGAAGCCCAAGTAAACCATGGAAATAGAAGAATCTGCCCCCTTGTTATTATAATGTATTACATTTGTTAGGCCTGCTTTAACAAATTAATTGATTTGATATGATTTAGAAGGACAAACTTCTCCACTTCCTTTTGGCATTTTACCTCAATGCCGCCACATCCAAAAGTCTCGCAGAGAGCAGAGGAGTTAAAATGAGGGAAATAGGAACTTGTTTCTCCTCTTGCTTCCCATCCTGCTTGTGAAACCAAGAGCCATTCTGCATGGCAGCATCCCCTCTCCTACCCCCAGCCCAAAATACTATGAATAAGGACCACAGTTCTCTGTTCACTCAGGAATGCCAGATATGAAACCACAATCAAGCTTCGATCTCTTCAGCACAGCATGCTCCACATGCCAATCTGCATGTTTGTTGAAAAAAAAGATTCTGCTGGAATAAGTTTCTATTATAAGCTCTCACTGTATACATTTTTTGGAGTTAGTATATAATTCCTACACTAGAACCCAATATCTTTTCTGTTTTACAACTGCACATAAATACAACTGCCTTCCATCTAAAAAAAATAAATATTCACAATGTCTGTTCAGTTTGCCTTCTAGCAGCATCTCTCTCCCTCTGCCCAAATATAATTGCACTTTCTAACCCCAGTCACTCATTGGGGAGGGGGGAGCCAAACAAATCTCACATTCATAAACTCAGATGACAGCCACCCTGAGCCATAGGAATAGCATTGAATTTATTGGAGCCGTTAGCCCGGTACAAAGCAATCAGAGTAAACAGCAACTTCCAAAAGAGACAAGGTTATTTGGAATAGTTCCAGCACGCAAATGGCCTAAACATTGATAGCTGTGGCAATTATTATTTCCTTTCTCCGCACCCTTTTCCTTTTTGCAGTTTGGCCAAATGAGTTTCTTTGCAGACACTGGAAGCAATAGAATCTGCTGAAAATGATGGTGATTTCTACAGGTACCCTCAGTTTTGCAGCTCAGGAGTTGGTAAAAAATTTTCTTCGTTGACTTTTAGCTTAGCAGTGACTATGAATATATGGTGGAAATGTTGTTTGGCCCGAAAGCAAGTTCAAWGTATCTTGATTTCTTCTTGGAACTAATCAAGCAGGTTGTCTGACTGAGTGATTTGTGAGCTAATCACTGTCTATGTGAAGCAAAGAGGAAAAGTGCCAATTTGTATGGAATTAATTTTTCAAATAACTGAGTTCCCACAAATACCATCATGAGCTGAGCCCAGAAAGATGACTTCAAGGTTAAAACGCAGAATTGGAAAATGGGATTTTTGTTACTACTGGTAGTAGTGTTACTGTTCTTACCAGCCTCACTCCCAAATCAGAAAGCCATTATGACAAGAGTTGTGCAAATACTGAACAGAAAAATAGTCCTCGCCCCAATAATATACAGTCTTAGGCAAGAGAGAGGAAGACTAACAGGGATTACAAGGACACAATGAGCAGGTGATAGCCTAATGAGAGGAAATGGGAGTGCCTCCTGAGTCACCTTTTTTTCCATCTGTCTGATTTCTTTCGATTACCAATCCTTTAGGACAGAGTCTCTTTCTTCCTATGTGTTTGTACAGCTCCAAGCATCATCTCTGTTCTGACAGAAAATTTGGGGTAGCTTTCAGCAGGTTTCAAAGTGAAAGGTGTTTGTATGGGTAAGACAGTCAGTCTGGCCATATCTGTGATCTTTATTCTGTTCTTAAATTCATAGGTGCACAGGATTGAACGGTATGTTTGCAGTCGGCCCTTGGACATGGGGTTTTATACTGGCATTGGAGACATTATGCTGAGAGGAGCAGGGGGGGACAATGACAAAGGAGGCTGCAGTTGGTGTCTTTGGCCTGATGCCCAGGAAGAGAAGGAAAGTGGTCCTAGTGTGACAAGTTGGATGATTTTTTGCCTTGATGTTTTGGACAAAAATTTGAGGAGTAAGACAGTGTGACCCAGGGGGCTGAGCACTGAAACTGGAGCTGGCTGATATTCTTTACGTGCCTGGCTCTTGGTATCTTTGAGGAGGTTTGGCAATACCACAGGCCCATTCCCATGGAGATCTGCCCAACCTGGTACTTCTGCATGGCATTGCACTTTGTGGGCTCACTGCAACTCAGATTGGCACTAACCCAAGGTCTGTTGCACAGTTACACCCTGTCAAAGATTTCTGCACCAGATGCAATTGTTCCACAGACCAAAGAATTAACATACATTTATCATCCCTGTTGTAAAGCACTATTAACCAGCCTACTAAAAATCATCCGTAACCCCTCAAAACATTGCACATGACAGGAATATAAACAAGCTATTCTTAAACCTTCATAGAAAGTATATGACACCACACACTCCTATGATACACAGTACCTTAATGTGTCTTCATCTGAGAGAGCACAGTGGACATAATTACCAATCTCAGAAGCATGCTTCAGAACCAGCTGTGATCTTGCACCAAGAATTTGCAAGGACTAACCACTCACCTTGTTCTGGGATACAGGCCAACATTGTGTAATCCAGTGCCCAGAGGGGTGATGTAGCTGATGGAGGCAGAACAGAGGATTTCTACATCAAAAGGGCTTAGGTCATCATCACCTGAGCAAGTGTTGCCCATTCTGCTTGTTTTAGAGCTTTACCAGACTCAAATGTTTACATGGGTTAGTGGTCAGCAGGAGACATTTCAACAACAAAATCAAAATGTTCTGTTCTGAGCAGGTCAGGTCAGAATCCAGTTCAACTAACTGTCATCCAGTATTTTTATTCTAATTTTTAAAACTGATTTTAAACACATTCTGGCAGGATTTGTGACTTCAAGGATTTTCTTTCAACATAGAAAGCTGCTGTCTGTAATTCCCGAAGCTATTTATCAGCCAGATACAGTCCAGAAACTTGATCACATAGAATCATCTGGAGACCTTGCCATCAGCAGACTGGGACTCTTCTGGCACCATGCAAGCTGGGCTGCACCCTCTCAGGCTGCAGCTGATAGCAGTTGAAGTGAGACCAAGCAGAAATCAGCAACTAACAAGGAGAAAACTCTTACAGTGGCTGATGACTACCCTGGATGAGGTATGCCTTTCAAGCACCTTTTCCTCTCCCAGGGGTATAAGGGGAATTTGGCCCAGATGCATACATTTACATTGTGGAGCAATACAGCTGGGTGAAATGAGTTCCAGTCTTAGGGTCAGGTGGCCTCGCTGTTTGCTGTGAGTAGCTCTGAGGGGCTCTCAGGTTGTCAGCTGTGACAATATGGGCCCATGTATGGCTGCATGGCACCCTGAGATGTATGCATGGGACTTGACATCCCAAGCGCATTTAGCAGACCCATATCCTCCACAGTACACTCCAGCCTGCRCTTTTCTCACCCCTGATTACGATTACCTGTCCCCTCTATCTCCTCCAGACAGTCCCAGTCTCTCTCTTATCCCTTTTCGCCCTAGTGTCAGGCCATGCCTGTCTTCTTCTCAGGGGTCTCAGACCTGGTCTCCTGGAAGTTCTCACAGCTGTGTTCCCAGAGAGTCCTGTTTCCCATCTTCCCTGAATCTTCTCACCCAGTAAGGCCCAGAGTTTCCTCTCCTAGCTCACTCCCCTATACGTCTTTCTCTTTTTCCCTCAAATTTGCATTCCTCCCCTGTCTTCACCCCACATCCTCTCTGGATCTTGCACTCAGTATTTTCCCATATCTGATTCTTGCACTAATCTGCTCCTCATGTTTTCCTTCAGTCCCAGATTATGTTCCTTTTTCATTTTAATATGGGAACCTCTTTGCCAAGCCTGAATTTCACCCACRCAAAGCAGCAATTTCTCCCACTCCTCCTACCTCTTCTCCTTTCTGCCATCCTATCCTATTTTGAGAGCTTGCTCTCAAAATATTTGAACAATTTTTGCTGAAGTTTAAAAAAGAAACTTCAAAATTTCAGTTCCAACAAGCGAAGCTTGACAGTATTATAAGCACCAGAAAGCAAGGCCATAGAGGTCAGTCAACTTAAAGGTGATGGTACCTGTACTAATGCATCCGTAAACATTACAGGTACACACGCGCACACCCACACACACGCCCGCACACAGAGACTGGCTTTGCCAAACAGACTTAGAAAAGCTGGCTGAAAACAACCTGRCTGGTTCTAGACCTGCAGGTGTTCAGGCACCATTTTAAAGTCACCTTTTAAATACTTGCGAGAGGAACTGTTTTAATCAAACCAATACTGCAAGAAATAAACACGTCCTTTAACCACTAAAAGGTGCCTGTGCAGTTTGTAAAAGTCACCAGCACCTTGAAACCATTTGAAACTCTGCCCTCGTTGTGTTTCCCCTTCAGCGAAGTAGTTGCTGAGTTAATGGGCARCATTACAGCCAGTCTGACTAGCACGGTAGGAAATATGAGAAGCTACTTAATCAACAGTAGGCAGGTCTTCGAATTATATATAAGGCGAGATTTTCACTGAAAATTCCACTCTCCGTACTCGTAATCCCCAAGTGCTGTCACTCCATTCACAAGTATTAAATTCTTCACTCACATTAAAAAAAAAAAAGATTAACATTACAAACAGCAAAATTTTTAATATAACCTTACACTGGAGAGTACAGTTCTTATTGCCTAGTTCCTCTCACTAACATTCATATAACTTAGAAGCTATTAAAAATCTGTTAAATATATCAATTCATGCTCACTTCAAGAGAAAATTATTGTGAGCAAGAGTAGAAAGGAGGAGCATCAATTGTTTCTGGGTTGATTTTTACACTGAACTGTTGTTCCCCCTTACTTCCTCATTTCCAGAAGCCCAATGACTCCCGATCACAAATGTTTGGGCTCAGTGGAGGAATCACCAGGTAAAGTGCTGCAGCTCCCTTTATACCATCATTTGTGCTGAGCTGCTCTCCAGGATTTCCACAGAGAAGGCAGAATGTGGAGCAGATACGCTCCCATCCTTCAGCTTCAATGTATATTTAGAAACAACCTCCCATGGGACAAAAATTTCCTTCTGCAGACCTTCCCTTATGTTGGTGCCATGAAAAAAATAGCTTTACAGGATTTCAGGATGCAGCAGCCTATTGTGCTGACCACTCTCACAGGGTAGTGTCAACCGGAAGGGACCTTTGGCAGCATCTGCTCCAACCCCATACTCAAAGCAGTGCTAACTTTGACTGTGCATCCAAATTTCAAGTTATATCAGGTTGCTCAGGGCCTATCCAGCTGGGTGTTGAGTGCCTCCAAGGATGGAGACTCCACCATCTCTCTGGGCCCCTGTTCCAGTGTCTCACTATCCTCACTGTGAGGAATTTTTCCTTCTATCTAACTGGAAGTTCTCTTGCTGCAATTTGCATCTGTTCTCTCTCCTTCTTTCACTGTGCACCCCCAAGAAGAGTCCTGTCTATTACCCTCCATTTGGTAGTTAAAGCTAGAAACAAAGTCCCCCTGAGCATGCTTTTCTCCAGGCAATACAATCCCAGCTTTCTCAGCCTTTCTTCACACACCACATCCTCCAGTCCCCTAAACATTTTGGTGACCCTGCTCTGGACTCACTCCAGTTTGTCGATGTCTTTTTTGCCCTGGAAACCTGAAAACTGGACACAGTCCTCCAGATGCGGTCTGAAAAGTGCCAGGCAGAAGAGAATAATGACTTCTCTGGCCCTACTGTCACTAATGCTGCTCGGTATGGAGTTAGCCTTCATTGCTGCAAGGGTATGTTACTGACTCAAGTGTAACTTGCTGTCCAGCCCATCAAGGTCACTTTGAATGGCAGCCCTACTTCCCAGGGTATCAATCTCTTCCCCTAGTTTAATCTCATCTGTGATCTTGCTAAGGTGCACTCTGTCCCATCATCAAGGTCCTTAATGACAATTTTCAACAGTAAGAGTCCCAGATTGACCCCAGAAGAATACGGCTAGCAAGTGGTCATCGGTTGGATTTCCAGTGACTGATCATTGTTCCTTGAGCCCAGGGCTCCTGTCAGTTTTCCATCTACATTGTAGTCCACCCGTCCAGTCCATATCTCTCCAAATTTGCAGGCATCTCATCATAGTATTATAGCTTTGTTGTGGTCCCCATCTCTCTGTCCGTCTGTTGTCCCTTCTTCTATCTTTACATAAGCTTTTTGTGGGAGACTGTCTTTCTGTTTCAAGTTTGTACAGCATTTAGTACACTGATATTCTAGTATAAAAGTACAGCTCCTAAGGACCACCTAAAAAAAAAAAATCATAAAATTGTTGAGATTGGGCTTTTTTGTCATCAGGAGAATGCGAAGTTGCAGCTTTGAGCCATAGCTGCAACTGTTGGTTCAGTTCACATCTAGACTGCTAAAGCATTAGAAGTTATCAGACACCAGGCTTGGCCTAGCCTGCTCATAAAGATGCTTAGCATCCTAGGAAGTCGAGATCTGGCTTTAAACTACTGAGGACGTCTTTCTCCTTAGAGTTTTTTGTTATGGTTTCACATCGATGTTTGGCAAGCATTGGCACGTATCTTTACATCTGCCGATCTCAATGCCTGACACTGAGTTATGCTAGAAAAAAAGGTTGTTTGTGTAGTTTTTCTGTCCAGTGATGGGAAATTCTTGAAAGGCTGCATAGTTGTTTGTGAAATGGGCAATGGGATATCACTGGAGAAAGGAGTGCGGGGATCAGACAACGCCCATCTGGTGCCCCAGGTCCAACTTGCAGTTTGGGGCAACACCCTCTGTTTATCCAAACCCAAACTTCAAAGTCTTTGACATTTGCCTATCATTCTGCAATAGTGAAAGCCTGGATCAGTATTACTTAGTGACAAATTAACAACGCCAAGGGTATGTCTATACCAGTAATCCAGATACTGCCAGGACTCATTCTTTGATCGTGAGATTAACTGGCACACTTTGGTCACACCCATACTATTAAGTTCTCTTGCTTTCAAAACAAGGTGGCTGCATTTTATTGCCTATTGGGAGCAGTCCACAAATACCAATGTCATGAGTCCAAAGAAGTAAAGAGTCATAAATCTTATTTTTGACATGTTATATATGTGTGTGTGTGTGTGTKTTTATAATATGTGTATAAAAACACCAAATCAAGAGTCAAATCTTCGAATGCACTCAGCATTGCTGATGATGCAGCTGACTTCAGCAAGGGCCATTAAGTTAATGCTGAGCTCCTTTGCCTCAAATAAAACAGTTCAATACAACTATTTTTGGAGAAAATGCAGGCATAGGAGTCAGGCACTTTGAAAGCCTATTTTAGGTTTCATCTCGCATTCTGTGAGCAGGGACAAGTCACATCACTATTTGATGATACTACTTTCCTACTTAGCAAGCACTATTAGGATAATAAAAAAACTTGCTAAAATATATAAAGAGCATGAAGAGCAGAAAGCACTGGGAATATTATCTATTGTTGCCGTTGTTGTTATTTTAAAATACAGAGAGTAATTTTGGATTTGGTCCTCAGGAAACATGATTTAGAAACACAGCTATAATAAGCAAGACAATTTGTCCAGTTTGTTCCAGAAAGTTCAAGAATAGCAATGTGTGAGAAAACACCTATTAGCTSTTATCTCTAATAACTCCTGAGGGATGGGTGAGATAACAGATGATTTGATCAATTACAGTGCCCATCTTTAAAAAAGGCAGAAAAAGAAGAGCTTGGCACTTCAATCATCCTTACTTCAATTCCCAGGACAATTCCTTGAATAGTAAGTTCTTCCATTAGAATAAAAATTAAACTGTGTCTTAAATCTTATTTTTTAAAAACCCAGAAAGTTACAAGAAATATCCAAGATTAATTTATCAAAAACAAATCAAACCAAAACAATTAAATACCCATCTATAACGGGTAAAAAATCTACATGTCATATCTAGACTTGAGTAACGCTTTTGMCATTGTCCCGCATGACCTCCTTCCTCATGAGCAACCCAAATAAACGTAATGTAGGTAAGACTACAGTGAACTGGGTCTGCTCCCATCTGCASTCACAAAGTAGTTATTAATGGTCAGAGCCAAGCTGGTAGAATATATCCAGTAGTTTTCCTCAAGGATCTGATCTGCCTCTGTTCAATACACTTATTAATGACTTGAATTATGGAATAGATTTGCAGTTGCTAGCAAGTTTATAGTTAATTCTGTTTTGATTTTGGGGGTGGACAAATGACCAGCTCTGCATTGCTCATTATTTGGCTCTTCTCCTTAAATTATTGTGATGCCACCCACATGATTATGACAAGTAAATAAAAAACATGTATCTTGAGTAGAATGTGCACTGCTACTCAAAACCAGGTTTTTAGACTTATATTGTAAGGTGTTTATATTGTCCATTCATAATATCCCAAATAAACACAACTGGTTTTCTATACTGTCACTTTATTTTTTTCCTGAAATTCCCAAAGCACTCTTCAAACATAACCAACCAATTCTGCAAATCCTTCATAGGTTTTTAAAGCTGAAGGGGACCATTTTAATCATATGGCCTTTTCTACAGCCTAATACAGGCCCTGAAAACAGGTTCAAGACATCTTAAATTTTTTAAAAAGAGCAGCAATTATGTGGGACTGATGTATTCATCTTCCCCTCAGGACACCACCTAGAATCTTCTGCCATTTCCAATTTACTGAGCTGGGCATGGATTTAAGCCATTGCTGACCTTGGAAGGAAACCACAGCCACACTACAGAGTGGTTTAGATTTAGGCCAGGGAGGATGGGCTTCAACTCAGAATGCAGAGGTCGAACTTTAGTAACCAGAAATAATCCTCAGAGCTTTAAAATGGCAGGGATCCAAAGTTCCAGCTTTCTCCTTGGTTTGATAAATGCTGCCCACAAGTAAATACTGGAGGATTTTTTTTTTCATATCTGGAAGTATGCAACAACTTTGTCAGCTCTGCAAGCCTGAATGTTTCTAGCAAAAGAAAGACTTCCCTGTCACTGAGAATCTGAACGGCCAGCTTGAGACATCTTTGAAGATACAGAGGCAGGAGCTAGCTCAGTATGACTGTGAAGGGCGAATTCAGGAGATACTGGGGCCCTGTGACTCAGTTGGGTTGCCACATAATATTGGAAGACAGATATCACACCACTATTGCATGTGCTGGGAAGCGATAGGTTCAGCATCTTGTCAGAAGGGACCCACGAACAATTCTCTCTCCTATTTATATTCTCATAGTCACTCTGAGAAAACAACACAGAAGCAGGCAGAATATTTTAAGTTTAGGGCAGGTTTGGAACACAAGGCTTGGAAGCAGTATCTTTGGGGCATCTGTTAAAGGGAGCTGGAGAAGCTTTCCTGACAAATCCTGGTAAAGGGCAGCCCACAGTAAGAGAAATCCCTATTCCCTGTCATTTGTTGTTATCCCTATTACTTTCCACCATCATTTCTTCCCAATTAAAGTGCTGACTGCAGGCAGGCAGGGCCTCAGATTTAAGTCTCATCTGAGCTATGGCTCTTCCAAGCTCAGTTAACACAATACTGTAACACTAGATCAGGTATCATCTGAAGGGGAAAAAGTGTCACCTCCAGAGCGCAAACATTACTTCCTCAGCACCTGGGTGTTCTTGAGATTTCTTACTAACTAATTTGGTTTTTAATATATTCAGGTATTCCACAATGGCAGAGGAGGGCCACTGAGTGTTAGAGGAGAATAAGAAACCTTAGCTGAGCAGAGACATGGATTCAAAATAAAATATCAGTGGATATCAAGAATAACATGTCATTGAAGGAAAAGTGGGTGAGCACTTGGAGGCACAAACAAGCCATTCTCCACTCATCTACTAGACCCAGAAAATGCAAAAGCATGCAGGGATTTGTTTTCCTCATTGAGCAAATGATGAGACATAGAGGGAAAGTCCTGTTGGAAACCTAAGCACAAGATGCAAAATTCAAGTCAAGGGGACAGCATGGAAAAATAAACCCAGGTGTAAGAAACCTCCAGCATTTTCAACTACAAATTTGAAGATATCTTGGACCTTCACAGCTGTGTGAATTGTTTTGGTTTTCTTGCTTCCTGTAAAGTTTGATATACAAAAGCCTGTTTCAGAGACAGTGCCTCTGAAAAGACATATGCAGGCTCTGTTCCATCTGTTCCACTTTTACATTGCTCAAGCCCCCATACTGTATGTCCATATCCACTGCAACAGCAGCAAATCCACTGCAAATCCAGTAACCAGAACACCTTCTGGGAAGATACTGATTTTTCCCCCAGTCAAACAAGGAAGTTCAAAAACATGGAAGAAATTAAAATGTAATAGCCTTGCTGTGGATAATCACTTGGGGCTCCTATAGCCTTATGTGTGATGTGTGTTTGTGCATATCTGAAGCCATAATAAGATCCTTGAGTTATTGTGGGATGACCTTGTATTGCAGAGCTTGAATCCAGAGCCAAATTTGATGCAAACTCTCAAATTATGCAAATCCAAGAATTTTGCTTTGGCTTATCATACAACTAGAAGGCGGCTATATCATTTCCAAAGTCTGTAGGTGTTTGGAGCTAGGAGCTGCCTACTTCGGTACTGGAGATGTGGAAGAAGGAAGGGGGAGCAGTATTTTTCAAAGCCTTTGTATTTCCTATGTTACCTGTGACTGGAAGCATAAATGCTCTACCACAAAAAAGTTCTTCATATTCAATGAGAGCCATGCATTTCCATCTCAAGATGGAATATGCCCCCCTCCCCAAAAAAAGAAAAAAAACAAAGAGAAAAAGGCAATCAAATGTTTTCACCCCCCCAAAGAGTTTCAGGTTCAGTTCAAGGCTTCAACAAAGACTTTGGGTCACTTCTCATTTTATCCAAATCTATTTGCCCAGCCCTAATTGCAACAGAACATCTGGAAATGCTACAGCTAAGGCCCTGCCAGCACTTTCATTATAAACCCTCCTGTTTTCAGGGTTTTGTAACTTTTCCTGAAAAAATCCAACAGCAGAAAGGCTGAAACTTGATATAAAAGGTTCTCAGCTGGGGAGCAATTTTTTTTTTTTTTTTTTTTGTGTTGCAATATTTCAAGGAAATCAAATCAAACCATTCTGAAAATAAGTAAAAAATTTGTAAAAAAAGGGTGGGAAGGTAGAACAGGGTTTTCTTGGGCTTGTTTTTTTTTCTTTATTTGAAACACATAGGGAAAAAAATATTGCAGATATAAACCATTTCTCAACTCTGACCTGCGGCCTGACTTGGATTACAGGCTTTGGCTAACTGTTTCAAAGGACTTCAAGGATGGCAGAGAAGAACATTTGCCCCTGGCACCTGCTTGGAAATAGTTATGAGGGGCAAGAAACATCAGTAAGTAGCTATGCTTTGGTTTAAGGCAATGGGAGAATTGTTGGAGACTCCAGGAGCATCTGGAACGTCTATTGCTTAATAAAGGAACTAGGCTTGCTTGGAAATATTGCTTGACAAAGAAAGAACAGCCTTCCTCCAGGTATGGGAACAAGCACAGAGGTCTCATCGCAGACTGTCCTTCCCAGGTTTTATTCCAAAGCCCCTGACTGAGAGTATCTCTCAATCACTCACATGAAAGCACAGTAAAGCCTGCTCGCAATAGACACTGAAAACATACATAGGGTGGGACTAACCCTGAAGTTAAGATGAATACAGACACCTACCAGTAGGTCTCTAAGGTCACAATTTAGGTAATGGAAATATACGCCACAGCATGAAATGCCTTGGCTAGCCAAGACACCAGGACTGGTAAAYAGGACACAGGACCTGCTGGACCAACATCTGGGATACTTTAGGTGGCATGAGGCAACTGAAGCATGTAATAGGTGTGTCTACCTTAGCATGAGCTGAAATGCTYAGTGGACTCCACTGTTTGCGCTGACCATATGAACTTGGTTTCCTCTGACTAGAGTAGAAACTCAGACACCTACATGTAGGTACCTAAAAGTATCCAGACTCCCCATTCAGCACACTGCATCAGTAATCACATAGCCAAAGAACATTTTTCCTCACTCGGTCTCAAAGAGCACCAGCAAAGAGGGTGGTAGTTTGTCACTAGTAACCACATAGACAGAGTATATGTATTAAAAATACTTTAAAAAGTTATTGCTAGAGCTGATCCTGGATCCATATACCAGGTTCAACTCCACCAGAAACACCTGGATATATTGTGAATAATCTGACAGTCTCAATGTGAACAGTCAGAATTATTGCATTTTAACAAGTTATGGGGGAGATTCTAACCCAGCTGTGTGAAGATAAGGGGTATAAAATGCTATCTGCAAGTGGCCCTCTCTCTCTGTTGACTACCAGAACGTCCCAAGTGACTAGTAGACAAGTGGCCAGCTGAATAACCTGTCTTCTCTGTCTCTCCACTGACTGTGTTGATCATATCCACACCATAACAGACCATATCCAGACCATAAAAGAAGCTTAGATACCTGCAGTATATATGGGCACTAAATTTGGGTGTCTTAGTCTGGAGCTTATTAAAATTCATTATTTAGTGGACATGACTTACAATCCTCATCCATGGCATCCAACAACTTAGACAGCATAGCTTCAGCTCCTTTCATTGTGAGCTAAACTGTGTTGCCTTATATCACATTTGCAACAAAAATAGGCAACTGTGGCAGCTAAGCTGGCATGTGGTGGCTTTCAAAGGCATGGTAACTTGCTTGTGTTCCTGCGCCATAACTCTTAAAAAGTTCAGATGCAAAGATGCAATTTGCATTCTAGCCAAATCAAAGACAAAGGCACTTAAATCCTAATGTAGATTGATGAGAACTTGATGGAAGAGGATAGTTTTTATTACAGTTTATTAAGCCTCTCTCTCATCTAGATGGAACCGAAAGCACTGTGGAAACATAGCGGGAATTGTTTTCATTAGACCATCCAGCCTGGCTAAAATCAGAATCTTTTTGACATGTATTCACTCAGTTGAATAAACTGGAAACTGCAGGCTTGGTGACTACAATTGCACAGGTGGAAAACTATTCACTTCTGGAATACTAGCCACTATTCGGGACACCTGTGATCAAGAAAGATGAACTGGAAATGAAGATGGTGTGGAGAAGAGCAATAGGGATTATCTAAGGAATGTGGAACTTCATACACGAGGGGAGAGGCTTGTTTTAAGTATCAGAACAGGAGCTGAAAGGCAATATGACTGTTTTAACTACAGGACGATTTTGGCACAAGGACAAATGGGTAGTAACTGGCCATGAATAAACTTCAGAAGGACATTAGAAGATGGTTTCAAACTGTCAGAAGAGTGAGGTTTTGAGGCAACTTTCCCATAGGAGTAGTTATGGCAAGAAACCTAACCACTTTTATGAAGGAGCACACTAAATTTATGAACAGATCATGTTACATGGAAGGCTGAAGTAGCATGTGGCTGGATTTGATGATCCACACGATTCCTTTCATGCTACTTCAGAGAAAATTTTAGAATTTTATTTTCAAATGCCCCTTACACTTTCTTTATATAATCCTGAAGGTTGAAATGCTCTGGCATTGCAGCCAAGTCTTCTTTTGTTTATTTCCACTCTGAACAAATAAAGGAAGTAATTGGAAAAGCACAGGAAAAGCTGGCCTTGTGACATTTCAGACACTGAAAGAAACAAATAATGTAAAAGAAACCTTCTAAACTGTATGCATCCATTGGCTGATGAAAATCCTTCACAAGATTTTAGAATTAGACCCTCAGGAACATCTACGTTCATTTTGTCTTACTAGAACTTGACCAGTGTGTCAGATTTACATGCAATAAACAGAGAATGAGTACAAGAATTAATGCACAATTCAAAGCATGTCATGGTAAGCAAAGCAACACAGAGAAGAAATTTCTAGGAAAGAGTAAAATGAGCTGGTTCCAGAAATGAAGGTATTATACGTGTATTAGCACAAGGCTGAGTCCAGGTTAAGTGGCTAGTTGAGAAGCAGAACTAGTTAGCCTGGAATGAAACTGAGTCCACTTAAATCCCACTTATATCACAGGCAGCAAACCTGTCCACATATTTTCCTGGACTGCTCATCCCTAGGCACATAAATTCATTAAATGCACCTTTATGTCAGCAGAAATTTTTCTGGACACTTAAATGTGTCACTCAAAATATGTTGTGATCAAAGTCCTAGCCTTTCCTAAGCCTATACTACTTTGTCTCCACCTTCTAGAGAAGCCTTTAAAGTTCAAGGTAGCGAGGACAATGATCCATCCTCCTCCAAAGAGTCTAAAAGCTAAAAAAACTGGAAGATCTGTTCTCCAGGAAAAGTGAACTCACATTCCGCACAGTGTTTTGACCAGGACTCCACAAAACATTTTTAACTATGCAGCTGTGGAGCCAGAACTGCAGGAGACAGACAAGAAAAAGACAAGAAAGACTCTAGTGGTTGGAGAAAGAACTGGGACTTCAGATACTGCTTCTTGTAATGTAATACGATTCGTATTCCAGGATGTCTAGTAGTTTAGCTCCATGAATGAAAGGGAGACAACACTATGCCTGGCCTTGACTTTGTGATTTGGGAGCTCCTGAGGGCAATGGGGGAGTCAAACTCCCTCGAGTCTGTTCAGAGCCTAGAACAAGAGTCTTCCAGTCCTTGGGGGAGACTGCCAGCCATGAGCTCATTTTTATATTAAATCTGGCCACATGACTCCTCTTCATTTTGCACTCATCATGAGAAGATGGTGTGTGGATTGGATCCCCCATAGATTTAATCACTTACAGTTTCCCTCTACTTCTTTACCCTCTCAGGGGAAGAGATACACAGTTAAACAGAGTGGGTTATTCTCTATAGGTCTTTACAAGTATTTGTCTCTGTCTGTTGCCCATGCAGTGAATACACAAATTTCAGACACTCCTCTTAGAGGCAGGTACCTGAATTTTTCGTCAGGCAGTCCACAGGCTGAGCTGACTGAATTTTGGGCTCCATACCATGCAAGCATTGCCCTAGAGGGTCCTGCATCCAAGCTACTGCCTTTGTACAGTTCTTTCTGCAGCAAGCTGCTGCTTGTGGTAGAAAAAGGCCCTCTAAGTCACTATATTCTGAAAAAAACAGTATTCAGACTTCTTAGAGACCTCATCTCAAAGCGACAGACTGTCCCAGGCCTGAGCAACAAGAATCTTTACATTTGCTAGAACTGTAAAGGAAAGGGTAATTAGGTAATTCCAAAACCTGAGCACACAAAATACAATGGAAAAGCCCATCCAGTCACCTAGATGGCCTCTGATTACCGCTCCCTAGCTGTAGTCTGTTAGCTTTGCTCCCTGAACGTGATTCAGGAACAAGATGCAAAAGGCAGCATGGTCAAACTAAATTGTTCCATAAACAACTCTTTCTTGTTAATCTGTCAATTTTGACATTTTAATCCATTCTTGATCACTGTGCAATACTACTATTTATTCAGTGAAGGTGTGCGCCACTTGCTGTATTCAACCTGTGTAGTTACATCCACTTGCTGGCGAAGTGCTAAAGACCTCCGTGAAACGCAAGGCAATTACAGCTCACTGTGTCACCTCTCATTTGCTCTCTGTTTTGCCTCTGAAAGCTCCACCAAGTTTGTTGGATGTGATTTGCCTTTCCAGAAACTATTCTAGTTCCTTTATATCAGTTCATACTTTTCCAGATGTTTTGTGATCTCATCCTCTACTAATGTCTCCAAGACCTTGATTACTGACAAAATCAAACTTTATTGCAAATCTGTAATTCCCTGACTTCACCTTAGTCCTGTTCTTATGGAATGGGTTTACATTTGCACTGTTTTGGTCCCTTAGTTCTTCTTCCTTTTACAATAAGCTAGTAAGTATTCTGTTGTTAACCAGTATCCTTTTCCATCATTTCTTTCATGAGATTCAGGTGTGACCAGCTGAGCCTTACAGCTGTCTCCTTTTCCAGTGAGTTTTTTGAAGACCGATCCTCAGATTGCTTGGGCTTTCAGAATCCTTTGTTTTAATTTCTGGCACTATATTTTGTTTCTTCCTTGAGACCCACTTATCACTGATAACTAGAGGACTAAGACTGAAATAACGATGATACATTAGCTAAAACAAACCAGAGATTGACCATTGTTTATAGAGCTTTTTATGTCCAGACCAGACTGGTAGTGATAAAAGATAATTAACATCAGGTGTCTTCTCATGGCCTCACATGCCAGCAAACAACTATTCTGCTTATTGAACTATTTATCTGGATTATCAGATTTGGCATATTGTTCAGAAGTTCAGTGGTCATGGTGTGAAGAAGAAATGTGATGAGACAGTCATACTAAGGAGCATAGCAGTTGCAAATGAGCTAATTTTACATCTTTGGACCTGTACAGAGGCACACAAAAACATTACAGCACAACAGATGTAAACTGGGACATTCTCTCTTTCCATGCTAGAGATGAGAATCCTTGGGCTGGTTCTGGAGCAAGAGGGGGTGATTTGAGTCCAGCCATCTTGCAGTCCTTCATCATCCCCAAAAGAAGCCTTTTACTTTGGAAATGTCTTGCAGAATGTAATAGCAACTAAATCCATAGGCTCTACACAATTCCTTCAAAAACCCATAGCATTCAACAAATGATAAGGCCCATTTGTAATTCATCCTACCAAATTCTGTGCACAAGATATAATTCCGTAGTAAGATTATATGCAGTGTTAAGATATATAAAATTTATGTGTGCTTTTTCCATAAAGGAAAAGGCTAATTACAAAGACAAAAGCAGACAATCTAGCTGTCAGCTGGGCTCATAACTCCTCAATCCAGGCAGGGACCTTTTTTCATCAGTTTAATGCCAGAGGCATCATACAGTGAAAATGGTTTGACTGGCCACAGGGACCCTTTCATAAACAGGGGCTAGACAGACTGAGAACCTGCACAATGTTCTTGCCCACACTTTCCCTCTTCTTTGACTAATTGAGGGTTTTAGGTTTTCATACTCTCAGTTTAGTACCCTTCATGTGGTCCCAAAGAGGAATAAGTTAAGAGTAGGGAGATTGCCTTACAATGAGGAAGGACAAAACATTTCTAATATTCAGGTCCTCAATTTACTTCACAAAACCTGAATTCCTTTCCACCAGCCTTCTGTGATTCAGGGATGGTTATTACCCTCTTTGTGATTGCTSCTTTCTCTCAAGAAATAGAGAGGTATCCGGCGTCACCTGGAATCTGGTAGCGCAGGTTCAAGTCTGCGTGGCCACAGGCTTGAACCAGTCACATGAACTGAGATCCTACAMCCATGTGATTTACAGATTCTAACTCTCAGAGACATAGGAGCTCGCTGGATTCCTTGTTATTCTCTTCTGTGGAAAATTTCTACAGGGACTTGTGCAAGTTGCTTTTTTTTTTTTTAATATTACTCTTTTCTTCCCTCAGCCAGCATGATATCTTTGCATCTCTCTGCTTCATATTCTACCTGCAAAATGGGGATAATAGCATTGCCTTGCCTTATAAAGCGCACTGAGAACTCTAAGCTGCTACCTAAGATAATGGAGGATGATGGCACTTTGGTACCACTAGATGTAACTAACCGGCAGATGAGACCCCTACAGACTTGAAGTTTTCAGTAAGTTAGCTGAACAGTTTAGGGTTGGATTTTTCTGTCACTCAAACTTTTGGTGGCAAGGTTTCCGCAGTTGGAAGTAGAATAAGAATTGTATTACAGGTAAGTGTCTCTGAACAAGAACCCCATATATCTCCAAGCATTAGGCATTTTTAGCAAGTGAGCGATAAAGAGAGTTGAAACTAGTGATAACTTCCCTTCTTGTTGAGTTTGTGCGAACATTTCCTGAAGATTTCTATTTTACCACAATAGAAGCCTTTTAGAGGTTAAATAGGGATAACTTGAATTATTAGCATGAGTCCTCTAGCCCAACCACAGGCACGTCAGAAACAGCTCTTGCTGATAACACCATTACAATAACTACATTTTCCTCACACATATCCTGCATACATCAACAAAATAAGCTGATACTCACGATTACTGCTGAGTAGGAAATCACTGGGTTGCTTGTGGCTATTGCCCCCACATAACCTTTCAGTTACTCTCCTGTAATTTTTAACTGAACATTTCAACATACAACATAAACAATTTCTCAGTGAAACCACAGGTCAGACACCATGCTAACAGATATTGATGGCACCCCACTGAAGTCAGTGGCTCTCTGCAGTGACTTATAGCAGGAAACTTGGTCCTTTGAATCCAGACTTCAGATAAACCCTCACTTTCACTCCTGGCGTGTGAGAGTGGCTTTGGAAGCCAACCCTTTGGTTGCACATCACCTTCAGCACTGCACAACCACAGGGACCCCACCAGTACCGGAGCACAGGCTGTAAAACAGAGACCTAATCGCCTGCACGCATGTGAAGGCTGTACAGCGTTCCAGCTGAAGCCAGCACCATTTTATATTTCTTTTATATTTCCTGCTACTGGCAATACCTGAAAGAAGCATCTTTAGATCACGTTTCTCTTTGCTGTAACACATTGGTGGTCATTAGTCACCCCATGGATGGCTGACAGTGTTGGTCTTCCTCTTCCTTCCTTTCCCCACTGGAAAGGCTGCAGCTTCCAGCAGAAGCTTGTTTTACCAGGTGATCCTKCATTTTGTTGTGTCACACGTTTCCTGCTGTTTTTGCTTCAGTCTGCTTTCAGACTGACAGTGCTTCTCAGGTTTCTCTCCGAGACCAGCTGTGTCACTCCCCTCCTCCTGTCCCTAGGCAGGCCATTAAGAAAKGTTGACCAGTCCTTAAGACACGCAACTACTAACCCCCCCTTCTGGCCCAACAGTTCCCTTTTCAGTACTTGATTATCTCCTCTTCACATTTCCTGCCCAAATCTCCATCTTCTCCACCTTAGCCTGCATCCGCTCACAGGGCATGATATGAAAGGTATCCATGAAGACTGGACACATTTCTCAATCTAGGCTTCAACCAAGGACAGACRACTAGTCAAGGAGTCAGCCCTGGTTACTTGAAGGCCATCACTGATCTCTATGCTGCTCTGTGACCAGGCAGCTGAGGATACCAGAGCCATGTTGTAGCCACGCACATCACTCGTGATTGCTCCATCCTGTTCCACAGTGGTTCCCACATGGCCTCCTAGATTTCCATAAGGTGAACACCTACCTCCTTCAGTGCACAGCTCCCACCTCTTGCATTAGCAGTATAGCTAATGGCCCAGCAGTCCTGCAGCTCTCTCACCCATCAGACACTACTACTGGCCTTATATTTGCAACTAGCTGCCTCCAGTGGCTTCGCCCTCACCCATGTAATCCACAGGTGGACATGTGTTATGGATGGCCTCTCTGTGATGAATGACAAGGAATGAGACACTGAGCACCAGCAGGGAAAGTCTGTGCTTCAACTACGCAAGCTMAAAGCTAGGGACTCCCAACTCTACATGAAATGTGTTAGCTGGCACTTTGCACTCACCGTTTCCCCATCTCTCCAGCCTTGCTGGTCTCTGGAGGTTTCTTCTTTTGCACCCTCACTCTGCATCACATAGCTCGCTTTATGCCTAAAGGCCTTTAACACTAAGTTGTGCCCACGCAGCTTTACATTTGAAGGGCCAAGAATTATAAACAATTCAGGCTCACATTTCCAGGAGATCTGAGCAGGAAGTTTTCTCCCCTGGGGTCAAATGGAGCCAGCAAGCGTGATTCTTTAATATGCTTTGCCAAGCTGGGCTCTTGCTGTGGCAATTAGGTCACTGTGCTAAACCTTTTGCGGTTGTATGCGAAGGGAAACTAAAGGAGATTGTGGTGAACTAGCTCAATTCAGCAAGATCAAGCCTTATTAAACAATTAATTGCTGCTCTTGGGGATTCTTAATTAGCCACTTACATCTCATTCTACAGCTTTGAAAGGAGCTGGGATTTTGATAACCGGCTGCATATTCATAAAAAGGGCTTACGGAAGGCTGTGCTCTGTCGTTTCCAAACTACGTGAGCAGCCCTAACATCCCGAATTCCTTACGTGCTTCAGAGGGTCTAAGTGGCATTGAGTTTTGCTGGTTACAGGACATAATTCAAGTCTTGGTAACTAGGTTTTCAAAGGCAAAGAAAATGATCCCCTTATAAAGTGTTTTTCTATTCGTGTATTAGTGAATAGTAACGCTGTATTTCACTCCAGCTGAAGTAGCAAATAAGAGAGGGTTTTCTTGCTTTGATACTCTGGTTCTTTTGCTGCTCATGTCTTACTTTTTTCTGCAAAGAGTACAATAAAGGGTGTTCTTCAATAAATTAATTTCTTCTCAAAAATTGCATTTTTTTTAGTGAAGTGACCCTCTTATAATCCTTCTGTCTTTAAGAATAATAGATAGYTTCCCATTCAAAAAATCCTGGAGAACTGCTACCGAAAGCGGGTGGGGAGGGGTTGACAGGAAGGACTGAAAGGATTTGCTTATGTCTCAGCAAGACATGGCATTAATGGGAAAAAAAAGAAACCAGAAAAAAGATATCTACCACTGTAATAGTTAAGTTTAAGAATAGAACYATTTGAAAATGAAGAAGTCATATTTTTAAAAGAAATTAAAAAGAGCAGCTAAAAGGATCAAATGATTTCAGTTGTCACGGACGCTTTTTAAAGACAACATATTATGACTAGATATGGTATTAATCAAAGAAAATTCCCCCTAAAAATTCCCCCAGATTTATCTAATTTTAAAAAGTGTAAGTTTTATACAAAGAAGGGAAGGAAAGAAGAACATACTATGTTATGTTAAATGTAAAACATTAATAAGGCAGGTAAAAAAACGCTTTGAGGAAACTCATGCCAAAAACATTAAAAAYACCTTAATATAAACTTTTCAAATGCTTTTATTTCAAAAAAATCCTTGCAGAAAGTCCAGAAAAGTAATAGTTGATCCAAGTAAAGCCAGTTCTTAGACAAGATAAGACCATGGCATAAAAGCTAAATACATTTTTTTAAGAAGTGGTGATAGTTTCTTGCAAAAAAATTCCCTCTGTGGTGGATTAAGCTCAAGAATTGTGTCAGGACAAAGTGTTATTAGCAGACATTTCAGAACAAGACAATAAAATTTAACAATAACAAACAGCCAAGATCAGAYGCCATTCACTCATGAGTTAAAAAGAAATTCCCTCACAAAAGAGTGAACCTACTAATTGTGGTATGTGAACTGTCACTTAAATAGAGCCCTGAACTAGATTAAAGAAAGACAGCAAGTATAAAACCATTTTTCTCGAAGGAGTTGCAAACATCATCTTGGGAACTCCAGATATTATTATTCTATTTTCTCTCCAAGGCAAGCTGGTAGACAAGGATAGAATAAGTAGACAGAGATACATTCGATGTAATTAAGATGACACTGCATTTCTTAAAGTCAGGAGTCATAAATTTATTAGAGTTCTATAATGGAGTTAAATGAGTATGTGGACTACGGAAATCCATTTGGAGTTCTTGGACTTTTCAAAGACTGTCAACAAAACCCCACAGAGAAGTTTCTTAGAGAAATTAACCTTTCATGGTGTAAGAGGAAGTAACTTGACATGGATTAATGGTTGAAAGATTGGAAGGAAACTAAGGACTTAAATAAATGGCTGGCTTTAAAAATAGTACCCAACAGGAATCTGAGTTAAGACTTGTGCTGTTCAATTTATTTGCAAATGACCTACAAAAGAGAGAAGGCACCAAATTTTGCTGGTGATAACCAGTCATCCAAGATCATCAGGACTGAAATGTATTCATGAAAAAAAGTGACCAGCTAATGAAGTGAAAAATGAAATTCAATGTCAATAAAAAAAAGTAGAGTGCATGCAGAAAAGCATGATCTTAACTATATCCAATAATGGACTATAAATGGACTATAAATTAACTATAAATGGACTATAAATTAACTGTTATCACCTAGGAATGAAATCTGAGTCATCACAGTTAGGTCTCAGTGAAGTCAGATCTATGCTAAACCATGTCAGATAAAAAGAGGGCTAGGAACTCCCAGGAAAAGAAGTGACAACAAAATGGAAAGATCACTATGCTATTGTATATGTCCAAGTTTGGCAACACCTTAAATGAACTTATGTTGATTTATTTGTTTCATTTGCAGTTTTATTTTTGAGGGAGATAAATGGTGATGAATTTTACTACATTTAGGGCTCAGAAGAATGATGTCTGAAGGCGCAAAGCAGCAATGCTGCCCTTTTCTCTACGGAGCCTTGTTAATTTGGCAAACCAGGAAATGCCAAGGGACATATCAGCTCACGAGAGGCTCCTTCGGCATCCAGGTACCCTTGGCATGAAAGCAGGAATTATTATTATTTTATGGGGAAGGAATTTTGTCATGTGGTTAAAGCAAGAAGCCATCTGAACCCTGTTGCTTGTTTTGCCCCTCCTTTAATGTCAGATTTTGCTTAAATTTCTCTGTGCCTCAGTGTTTCAGGCAACAGAATGGGGGAAAATATTTCTTACCTCTTCCATGGGGCTCCTGGGAAGTTTATCTAATTGCTTTTTACAGAGCTGTTGGAAACCTGAAAATTAAAAGTGCAAAGAATTAGAGGTCATTATTATTAGCTAATGCTGCCCATGTCCCACATAACAATTTAACTTTGGAAAGTAAAGTCTCCATAAAAGAGAAACCCCTCTTTGTGCTGGTGGGGATGGATTATGATCGTGCTAGGACTCTAGCTATGTTTGTTGGCATAAACTTAGAGAAGTTTCAAACAGCCAAATGAAAAATAAATCTTATTATTGTACATTTATACCAAGAGGGGTTCACAGTTTCCTCTTTATTTTTTTTAGATTGCTATTTTGATTTTTTCCCCCGAAAAACAAATACTGAATATAATGTTATTTTAACTTTGGAATTTAYGGTCTTCCTGACAACAGGTAGTCACAGTTGCATTCTTGCAAAAGAAAACAAAATTAAAAATATAGACACAGGAAATAAAATTAATTTTAAAATATATGAAAACATTTATTCTGTGCATCAGCCCAAGTGAACAGACAAGTCTCTGACTGATACCCACCACAGACTGCAGTTTCTTGAATTGATTGATTAATAGGACAGAAATGAGGAGGTGTGAATTTATTTTGGACTTCAACAGGGTTGAAAAAGGTTTGGCACAGTTCAGCTGGGCTTAATCTGCATTTTAAAGTCTATGAACAGTGACCACCTACTGGCACCCTTCAATGTGTTAGGTCCCATAGAAAGGAAACATTTTGCACTAGACTTCATTTCAGCTAATGTTCCTGGATTTATAAAGGTACTAAAAAGGCAACAGCAATCCGATTTCAAACTAACAAAATACCCCTTTTCCCCTAGCGGGATTGAAACTCAACAGAAGAGTCAAGGAAGGARGAGGAGGGTAGATGGGATCGGAGAAACAATTTCTCATTGTTTGGAGGCAGATTGTTCACGAGGGCGATGTTACCCTTGAAATAAAATTAAATTCCTTTGGGGTGTTTTCAGCGTCAAGCATTGAGACTCATTTAACTGTGTGAAAGGTAGTAAAGAAGTAATAAATAACAGTTCAAATAGGAAAAAGCTGTGGCGGAGGAAAAAAAAAATGCTGAAATGCAGAGAATTTTATCTGAGCTACAAAAAAAAAAAAATGGAAGCAGAAAGATCTTACTGTATTCTGTAGCAAGGATAATTAAAAACAAAGCCGTCTTTTAAGACAGAGCAAACATTCCCCACCATCTCCTTTTTCTGGAAAAGCCAGGAAACACCCTCTGAAGTAAAATAACCATAACAAGAAAAGACATCTTCTTGAAGAAATTTTGACTCATAGTTTACTGCTTTATAAGCATTTCAATAGAAAGATGTTCCACGCCAAGGCAACAAGTCAAGAATTTTTAACGCTAGTTTAGTCTCCTATGTGATTATTTTTACAGCATCTGCAATTAAATACAGATTTTTCAACTCCCTGATTGTGACCGTCCAGAGGAGGGTTTGATGTACCCGCACACACACGGGGAAGGAAAACGCCACCTCTCCCTGTAACGGGCTTCATTAAAAACAGCTCTGCCCGGCTTCTGTTTTATTTCATTTTGATGATTGAAATTTTCCTCATCTAATAGTCAGCGGTGTTTTTTTCCTCCTTACACTTCACCGCTCCAAAGGAAAATCCGATAGCGCAAACTTCAGCATTTTTAGTAATTTGGTCACAAAGGGATTGGCACGTTTTCGGACAAGGGATGGGGCTGCCATGGGAGGGAGAGGGGAAGAACCCCCAAAACTCAGAAATCTCTGCCCAAAACCCAGGTCATTCACACGTAGGTGGTTACTGGGGGGTTTAACGCAGCCCCCAGTAACACCACGGGCTTGGGGCGCGCAAACCAGTCGCCCTTTGCTCCTTGCTGCATCTAATGGGGAAGAAACGGCCGAAGGGGCGCACGCCTCTTTCAGGCCTGCTCAGCTCCCCAAAAGTGCTTTTTTGCAATGATCTGCAAACTTTGCCTGTGCATTTTTCTTAGCTCTCCAGCATGATTTTAAAATAAAAGTGTGTCACGGAGCACGAAACTGCCTACGGTGCCCTTCGTTGCTGTCTTTGCAAACGAAAATTGCCCTTAGACAAGAAGTACAGCAGAAAAATCCAGGAATTATTTTGTCAATTCATTATGGCATTTTTATAGGCATTGACTTCGTTCCAGGTACRATAGGACCTTACAAGTAATTATCATTACTATTAAGCTATTCTCCAGGTTAAACCTTTTCTGAATCCACTTCTTTCAAGGGAGACTCTGGAGATAAACTGGATTCCCTCTGATCTAAAACAGAAGGACGCATAAAAAGATCATATAGCACTGAAGGTAAATGATCCTTCTTTCGTTTCCCTTCCCGGATGAATCTCACTTTATTCAAGGGATATGTTTACCCTAATGCTAAATCCGCATGGACTGAAGCCCAGCTTCGATCCCGGTGGAAACATCCATGGCATTTTGAGAGGGTATCTCAGGCCGGCAGATACACCGGGGTGGCATCTGGGGCTGCTTGGGTGGCTTTACTCCAAGAGGTCCATCAGCGCGTCAGGTGGGAATTGAGGGGTTTTGGTCTCCGTTTGGCTTGGAGGAGCCCTGGGGTTTCGGTCCCCACCGCAGGCGGCGTCGACCCTTGCCGGGGACCAGAGAGGGGCTTATCGGGGTGTTTCGCTTTTTTAACGGCCGGTTCGGGATCCCCCAGAGCCTTTAACTTGCTGGAGTAGCCCCAACCTCAGCCCTTGGCGTGCACCAGGGGAGGCTTTTTTTTTTTTTTTTTTTTTTTAACCCACTTTTCCTCCTGTTCCTTTGATGCCCCGGAGACGTGGTCAGGAATCCCACACCGTCTGGGCCTTCTTCCTTAGGATGGCTTTGGTTTTAGAAGTTGCTAAACCATGTCGCGGCGGGGAGGCAGGAGGCACCCGGCCGGGGTGTGTGTACGCGAGCACGTACCCGGGCAAGCGCTGGAGCTCGAGCACCCCGCGGGTGAAAAGTCACCGAGAGGAGAAACGCAGACCTGGAAACGCAAGAAAAAAAAAAAAAAAAAGCAAAAAGCAAAAAGCAAAAAGCAAAAAGCAAAAAGCAAAAAGCAAAAAAAAAAAGAAGAAGAAGGTGGTGGCGGTGTTCACGCCCGAGCGCACCGTGGGGTAAACATATTTCCTAAATGGAAGCCTGTTTGCACATTGTGCGCGGGGAGTTGCTGTTTACCCACCGCGGGGCAGATGCCACGGTTGCCAGAGGCTGAACGATTCAGTGGCGATCATGTATAAATAGTGCCGACCAGCAACGGGAACAGTGAGGAGTTTTCATTCCAAAAAAAAAAGAAAAAAAGCCTCAAGCAATTTTTTTTTTCCTGTTTCCTTTAGGAGAGGGAAGAGTTAAAGTTTCATGTGTTTTTACTGAGATTTCCTTTTTCCTCTCCTCTCTGCTTTCTTGCTTCCCTCTTCATTTGTTTTAGTTTATATTTTGTATTTTATATTCCATTTTATTTTATTTTATTTTATTTTATTTTATTTCACCCCTGCAAAAAGTGGCAAGAACAGGGGAAAAACTGGAGGAAAAAAAGAAATAATGAAATGCAGGAAAAACTTAGCATTTGGGCATATGCTGACCACCCCCCCCCCCCACACACACACACACAGTTTTTAACAAATACACAGTTTTTAATAAATACATATTTAAAATGAAAACTCCCGCTTTAGTAAAGATGTTAGTGTTATTTAAAAAAGCGCTTTTTGAATCCCTGATAATCATCATTTATCTGTGTTTGGGGCCCACTGGTAGATACAGAATCTAATCCTGGTCCCGGAAGCCAAGACAGGAGACAAAAATGACGAAGTCAAAGGGGGTGACACTGGTGTAAATTAGCCTCAGAAATGAGACTTAACACCCCTGAGCAAGGGGAGCAGGGGAGATGGAGGAGCTCAAGGCAGCTAATGGGACCATCCCTCCATGCCATGAACCGCTTCTGAGCATCTCCCTCAAATTCCCCACTGATATATAATAATATTAAGAGAAAAGGAACAGGGCAAGCGCGCGAGGAGTTTTGGGTTTGCTCTTGGGYAGCGGGAGCGGGCAGGAGGCCGCAGCTGCCCCATGTGATGCCGTTTTGCATCCCGCTGCCCAACGCAGGCAAATACCTCCGTYGTGGCGCTCCGAGCTGAAATTAAACACTGCAAATTCCAGGTCAGGCACTCGGTTCTTTTAAAAGCTAAAGCGATCGTTTCCCCGTGCCCAGTTTTGACTTCCCGAGCGTAAAAGTAGCGCGTGCGCTCCAAAAGGTTGGCCCGCAGGAGCTGGGCATGCACCCACGGCTTTGCAAGGCTTCTCGCACGAGTCTCGCGGAGGAGGGTGGCCGGAGAAGCCCGGCAGACGTCTGCCCGCAGTCAGCGGGAGCTCTGCTTGGGCAAGGACTACCGAATTCGAGCGCTTGAAGTCTAGGTAATCCCCCTTTTGCTCTTTGCAGGGCAAAAATCCATACGCCGCTGCAAAAGGTATGGATTTTACTCACAAGACCACTGGAGAGTTACCAGCCCCTCGCAAAGCGAGGGAAAAACATGTGACGGGTGCAGGAAAAAGGGGACGGAAAATAAAACAGAATGGAAACAAAGATGATTATGATGAATTTTGAAATTTGAGGCACRCACACAGGGACCAGGGGTTCCTTCCCAGAGCACCGCGGCCTGCGGGCCCGGCGAAAGGGCCCCCCCCGGCGCGCGCAGACTTTTCTCTCTAGTTTGGCGCAAAGTACGAGGAGTGAAAGGTAAAACCTTTTTTTTTTTTAATGAACAGACCGGATTTCAGCTCCACAAGGTGGCAACAGAGCTTCAGAGCTCGCAGCCTCCTGCAACGCGCCAAGACAGCTATAAACTTCGTATCTTTTGAGCTATTTCAAACATGCTCTTTTGGATGGCTTAAAGCAAAAAAAAAAAAAAAAAGCCATTGTTCTCATTTTCACTGTTGTTATGTTTTCTAAACATGTGATTTGAAATGATAACTTCAGCCTTTTTTTGTATTTTACTGGGTGTGCTACACGTATGACCCCGTTTGCTGCAGCTCCTGCAGAGCCGTTTGGCACGGGAAAGACCGGTTTAATAGCCAGCAAGTTTTAGCTGGGAGTTGCCGGTCATATCTAAAGTCAGACTGGCCAAAATAAGAAATGGGACCAAAGCTGAACTTCAGTCTTCTGGGTTAATCAGAATCCAAATCTTGATTTAAGATTTTTATTTGGAGCCTAACTTTACTTTCAAGTAACTTTGTAGAAGCCAAGCTATCTGCCTCACAGACCATGCATTTATACTGTTTCTTCTCTGTGCTCCCGTTTCTTTCCCTAAATAATTATGCAGTTGTTCTGCTATATTAAACAACAGCTCTGTAGAGGTGGATGCTTTTCACTAATAGCTGCATGGCTATTTCTTCCATGCAAGTGAGATGTTTAAACACTATGTTAGGAAATGAAAAAAAAAAAAAAAGCCCTTCCTAAAAACCTTAACTCAGCCACACTGCTTGGCCTGCACGCTTTATGCTGTGTACTCAGTAATAAAGATATGAAGTTATGACATGCATTAAAAATAAACTATGTTAGAAAATAATATGGATGTTGCGAAGTTAATGCATGTACAAGGCCCTGCATTTCCCACTCTGGATCACGCAGGCTCTGATGGTGCAAACAGTGTGAGTAACTACACATGTGCAAGCAACCTCCTATTAGTCCCCCTAGGTCAGAATGGAAATGTTTTATAGCCATGCCAGGCAACATCAATGTGCAAAGAAAATCTGGCCTGAGCACCCTTTGAGCATGAAAGACTTCACCAGGTTAGATCTGCYCCGGGCTGTGAATCCAAGCAATGCTCCTATAACATTACCACCTACTTCTGCAGCAGCCTTGGCTTCTAAAAGCTCTTTGATCTCCTCCGGTATGTCTACACTGGAACAACCCAAAGGATGGCCCTAGGACGTATTACTCTACTGTTGATGCTTTATGCCCGCAGGGCATCTTCATGGCCAGCTTGGGATATAGGTAAAGCCATGTGAACGTGCTTTGCAATCTTTGTGCAAGCTGCATCTCTTCCAGCTGCCCTTGCAATGATGATATCAGGCAGACTTATGAGCAGTCTTTCCTCTGAATGCCATAATGTTCTCTGCTACAAAGCCAAATGGGATTAATATGCAAGCAAAACTCAGGTTGCCTTCAGGCTGACCACGAGGGCAACATGGTGCATGGTACTGGGCCTCCAGAGCAATGTGGCAAATCAGCTATATTATGCAAAACATATGCATAAGCATATGCAGATGAGGTTTATTATGGATACCGGCAGCATGTCTGGGAACAACCCTTCCAAATTACACAGCCAGGCATGTTTCAAAGCCTGGCATTATCAAGCCTGATGCTAGTAAAACATTTTTACCCCTTTGTGCATCACTGCTGACTGGAGCAGACTCACTGCTGCTACACTCCCAAGATAAGATCTGAATCCAGACAGTGTCTTTCATTAACCCCTGTGCAATCACCAAGTCTCCTGCTGCTCAGAAAATGAACCGGTGGTGGGGACTTTCCATTGGATTTGTCTGCCTCTGCCCAAGCCAAGTTTTTCCAGTGCTCTGTGGGTAAAAGCCATATGTTTGCTCTTAAATGGGCCGCGGGGCCCAGAGATCTCGTGATAATGGACACCCAATTGGCTTGTCTATAAGTGAATAACTAAGAGAGTGCTATTCAGCTCTTCTTTCCTACCACTGAAGCATCTCTGAGGAAACCCTGGGCATTGCCCTCGGTTAACAGCGCAGAGTGAGAGCGCAAAGATTTGAGCTGTGAGTGGAGAAGACAAATCTGCTCCCATGTTAGCAGCTGAGCAGGCTTTAACTTTTCCTTTCTTTTTTTTTTCCCTATCTTTTCCATTATAACTCAGAGTGCATTTTTGCAAGATATCCCTGAAATTACTATTACTACATCATAATATTAGATCAATGCAGTGGTAACACACTCCAGATTGTTATGGCATTCACATCTTGATGCCTTCCATACTGTCTTGTGGAATCTAGCCTAATACCACGATTAAAATGCCTTTTCCATTTCTCTAAAGCACAGTGCTTGATGCCATTACATAAGCGTCTGCCTATCTAGGGTTTTATATTGGCACCCATCACTGAGGTATTTGAGAATCTAATGAAAAGGACCTCCGTTCATTAAAGGAAGATGAAGGTTCTTGCCAAAGCCCGGGATTAAATTAGAGTCCGTTAGGTTTCTCTTCTCACTGACATCATTATAAATCAGGAAAAACACTCCATTCAAGTGTGTTGCATTACAGCAGCGTAAAGCCAGCATGAGTTCAGAATCAAGCCCTTTCATTTTAACACCAGCCTAACTCCGTTTTCTCTGGCAGCTTTTTCCTGCTCTGCAACTCAACTGCTGAAAATAGCAGCCCTCAGTGTAATATGCCCCCTTCCCATGGACGAGCACTTAGCTCGGAGGGAGGAATCTTTTGGAAGACACCATCAGGTGGGATGGGTGGGGAGAGAAAAAAACAACACCAAAAGGAGGGGGGGGGGAAGGACACTGAATAAAAATACAGCCAGGTCTTCTGCAAACTGCGTGTCACAGTCTTTGAAAGTGGGTAGAAGGCATCTTGGCTGCTGAGAAAAAGAAGAGGGGTGCTTCAGATATCATGTTACCTGGGGGTGACCATACAAAGAGAAGCAAGAGGTCACCTCTCGTTCTGTGCTGCTTCCCCAGTCCTGCCCACCTTCGCACCCCTCTGAAGACCCAGAAAAGAAAGACAGATGCCCTTCTCCCGAAAGGCATCATACAGACTCCCCAGGTCTTCCAAGACACCTCTCCAGAGGGCTGTACTCACGGTTAGCTGAGAGTTCTCAAGCTTCCCCATCATGAAGGCAGATTTCAGCAGCTAGTAGAGGAACCTTGGTTTTCCAGTGTCCCCAAGACTGAGCAAAATCTTGCCATGAGATTAAATTCCCAGTGGGAGCCATGTGCCAGTAGTTCAGGCGTGACATGCATAGACTAGGAAAGGGAGTTCCATGCCATCTCTTTTAAGAAGGCAGAGGATCCTCACCAAGCAGAGAACCAGGGATGGGAGAAGGGAATCCAATAGGTCTTCATTCCATTTCCCATAAATTTGTTGCTACTGGTTTCAGTGGGATCCGTGCCCAATCTCAGGCTAGGAGGACAGAAACCAGGGACACTGAAGTGACATCCTCATCCCATGGCACAGCTGGCATTTACCTTTGATGTCTATATTGGAGGTATAATCCCAAAGCTCCTGCATCATCAGTGAAGAGAAATAAATACATTCAAGGGGTGATTTGGATCTTAGGTGGGAAAAAAATGGGCTGTTCTAGAGGGATGGGATGAATCTGGGCCAAGTACTACAAGCCACTTGAAGAATCAGACTCAATTTTGAAAGAGTTGTCCATTAAAATACATCTATATTTGTCCACAGATGTTGAAAGAGCCCTTCCAAAGGGTCGGACTATCATTCCATACAACAGCACTGCACCAAGCCTGTTCCATTTTCAGTTCAAAGCTGAAAAAAAATGATTTTCAGGAATCCCTCTAGGACGTCTCCTGTCTGTTCTTCTGATCATCTTAAAACTAGTCAGATCTTTTCCTGACTAAGGAAAAATTTCATGAAGAATTTTCAGTTTGAGGGATGTTTGATTGGTACATCTGCTACTTACATCAGCAACATCAGCTTGTGAAAACTTGAAGTGCTGATTAAACTGCATTGCTGTTTTCCAAGTGCTGGTTTGTTCTATAGTCTTTGGTAGTGTTCTGTGAGCATAATAAAATGGAACAGGGCCGTCCCCTATTTTAAATATCTGTGAACTCTTGAGAGGCACAGAATATGTTTAATTTGTTTTAGAGCAAGCTGAAGCACCAGGGTTTATTTGTGCATGGGCATTACTCCCATTATTTATTTATTACTATTAGCTATGAAGGGAAATTAATGCAACTACTCTGCAAAATGAACTACTTCCATGAAATAGGACTGTGAGGTCCATGTGCAAGTATTGCTGTGCCTCTCTTTCTTGCAAAATCCAAAACACTTTTATTAATTATTTAGGAGACATAACAAAAAGTGCTCTACTAACTTCAGTAATAACAATAGTTTTAATAATAACAACAACAACAACAACAACAACAACAACAACAACAATAATAATAATCCCTTTGCACCTGACATTAAGAAAACCCATAGCAGACGTAACTGGCCAAATTGTCAGCACCTTCTTCTCACTGACAATCTGCTGGCCAAAGCCATAGTGGAACTAATCTTGGCGCTACCCTGAGTCACCATGGGTTGTCAACATCTCGTCCTTAATAATTAAGTAAGTAGAAGCAGGATGCAATTCTTGGCATCACCCATAAACCGCATGGAAGCATTTGGACACACCAGAAACTCAAGGGCAGAGCAAGCCTAAGATATGCTGTAAAATAATTTGACAGAGGAGGAAACTGAGGCAGGGACGAGTTATGCCTCACCACTGTAATCACACCGTGAATCTGCAGCACTCAGACCTGCACGATCCCCAATAAGAGGCATAAAGACACAACCATCACTCATCTTGCACAGCAGTATTCCCAAATTAAAGCGAGAGATCAAAAGCAGAAGACAGCCTTTCAGATATTCCATTTCATCCGTAAAGGCAAGCATAGGAAGATTGAAGTGATTATATATTTTTTTCCTTCTTGCCCATCCGATTAACATATGTTTGTCTGCATTTCAGTATTTCACCACATATTTATATGAAATCCCTCTGCCTGTTCTTTTCCTGTTCTCTCACAGGCTTTCACTCATGCTAGACAGCTCTGGGGAACTTCACCATGGTATATTGTCTTCGTCCACACTGCCCTGGGCTGGCTCTTGCACCTCAGCCAGGTAATAGCTGAGTGCTCGCTGGTACTCTCCAAGGGGAACAGAAGCTCCTGCTTTAAACAGCCCCCAAAGGACTGCTGCTGTTGGATGACCCAATCTACCCAACGCCTTTAAGAGTGTTAGAAAGCATGCACCGCTCAAACCAAAAGTGAGCCAACCATGCCACAGCCTTTTTTTTCCCCCTTTGGGAAGGTGGAGTGAGTCACAGCAGATGATGCTCTGTTCTCCTGGCTARCTCTCAGGATTGCGGTTTCCAGTGATAAATCCAGCCCCTGGGCAATGTACTGAGGAATTACATAGTGTGGTATAGGCGTCCTTCCACCAGGATCTGATGAGGTTCAGCGCAGAGTGTTCAGATTTGGTTTCTTTTTAATAACACTTACTAAATGTGAACGGCTTTAATAATCCCCAGCAGTCATTAAAAGCTTTTCATCTTCAAAGTGTTCTACATATGCTAATTAATGCTCACAACCATCCTGTGATGGTATTATTATCCCCATGTGGCAGCAAGGGAAATGGAAGCAATGAGGTTAAGTAATTAGCCTGAGGTCACGGGGGGAGCCGATGACGAAGCCACAARCAGAACGCCTCATCCTCCGCCCCACCAGGCATCTTCCTCTCACAGCACTGTCATCTGGTGCCCAAAGCCCTGGCTCTATTTTGCCTGAGTGAGCATGGTACAAAGAGAGTGGCAAAAAATCCCAGGTTGCCTTGTATCCCCACCAGCTCTGCCTWTACCTCCAAGCCTACACATGAGCCAACCTACATGCCGCACTGCCAATGCACAAAAGGTGGCTTCGGCCAAGTTCGGGATCATTCCCAGATGGGAAAGTTCCTGCTGCAACACTGCACCGCAGCACAGGTCCAAGCCCTCCCATCATGTCCTCCAGACCTAGCAGCCACAACCACAGGCATCCCGCAGCTCAGCCCACCAGGAAGTAACCCAAGGCTGCCTCTTTCTAACTACACTATAGGCATTTTGGCTAYGTCTCTACTAACAACTAAATGGTGCCAGGGCCCGGTCTCTGCCACTGAGACCAGCTGGGACAGTGTGGTCATATCTTTGCTCCAAGTCTCAACTCCCTGTGTTTCCCAAACAGGGTGACAATATCCAAACTGCCTATGGGGAATAGTTCCTAGCCCAGGCTAATCCCCTGACCATGTCTGGGAATGGTTTAGGATGGTGCTTTTGGCCTGGGCTGAAAGTTTGCAGGGATTATTCTAACAATTTAATGGCACAAACAACCAAGCCCCAGTGCTCAGCCCAAGTGCTGACACCATTCATATTTCTAGTCCAGGTTTAGCCCTTGCAGCCAAGGTACAGCTAGAGCCAGCAATGTGGACACCTTGTTGATCTCAAGGATTTTGCAAAAGCAAGCATCGCTGTCCCTTACCCTCCAACATATAGATGAAAACAGGACTGAGGGTCATGACTTACTCAGGATCATGCACTACATCAGTGCCACAAATATGAGCATCACTTTGGTCTTCTGGCTGCCAAGTCAGTACCTTACTTTTTGGTCAGCTTTGCCTTTCCAAAACATAGATACCTGACCATTAAACCAAGCATACTGGCTTGTTTCACAGCCAGCCCCTTCACGTTTGGCTGCCAACGATTCACTTTTATCCCACATGATTAGGAGCTGATGAACTTCTCCTTCTATTCTCTACCCGTTCAAATAAACACTGAGCTGTGTTTTATTTTTAAAATAAACAAAGGCAGGCTGGACTGAAACTGTGGTAGGAAAGGCCCTAATTCTATTCTTGGCTGATCTGCCACTCGTAGAAGGTTGTACTACGCTTATAGGGAGAAATGACTTATTACTATTAGAATAATAAACTCCTTCCTTTTATGCTTCAAATCAAAATGCAATCTGGTCTGTGCAGAACACATTTCCCACTCCTCCTCCTCATTCTCTTCTTCCTCTACCATGGGCTTCAAACACAGAATCCAGATGCAAGCTATTTTTCCCCAGTCGAAGGATCTGACTTTTTGGCAAGCTCTGTAAGCTGTTGTGTGGGTGGTTTAAAACTTCCCTCTAGGCCTGTCATGTGGTTAGGGCTGTCTGGGTTGCTCTGAACTTCTGGACACCATTTTCCTTTGACTCACCTTTTACTCCAGCGGAAGTCAGGACCGACTGTGCCTAGCAAACAGGACTGCACGGAATTGCACTTCGGAGCCACAAGTTTGGCTCTGCTTTTCACTGATATTAAGTCCTTTGGATACATGCACTAGACAATGCTGTTAGAAGTCAATCCCTGTAAACAGCTGTCTCCCTGACTTTGCCTTGAGCCACTTCCTACTCATTTTCTGAGCAGCTATTTCATGAAAATTCATGCTCCGTCATGTGTTATTAGTTAAGTCAGCAACAAAGTCTATTCTGAGTTTCTATCAGGAAAGCCTAATCCTAACCTGACTGCAGCATTACTTTTCTTGGGCTTCTAGTATAATGTGACTGCCTCCGTTTAGGTGGCATGAAAACAGTGCTTTGCTTCTGTGTCTTGAAGCACATGGATATGTGGCCCCAGCGTCTCCAGAGCTCCATGAATCAGATAACAGTGCCAGCATTTTCCCCTTTTCCTTTTTTGAATTTAAATGAGAATGGTGTTTTACATCTTCCTGGTTAAGAAAAGATACAGCTCTGCTAAAGCAGCCACATCTGCCTGAGTCTACAAGCAGCATGCTCCAAGCTGAGTGAACCACCCCATTCATCTCATCTGGACTCTATTTAAGGTTGGCAAGCCAGTACACTGGGTAGGTCCCCATCAATATCATTTCATCAAAGACCTCTGAATGCTTATTGTGTGTATGGATTCCTTGACTGCTGTTTTCTCTATCACAGCTTTACAAAGACAGGCTCTACCAAAAAAAAAAAAACAAAAAGTATCTGCACTCAGGGTCTTCTCCTCTTTAAGTCTAACAACTTTTGAGAGACAAAACAGTGTGGAGAGACTGCAGTGCCCCAGAAGCTGAAGAGATGATTTTGGTGCAAGTAGTCTTTGCCATTTCCAACCCAAAGAAAGAAAAAAAACAGGGAACTGGGTTACCTGAGAGGGCGGTGTTAGGATGAACAGTACTGCCCAGGGAGGGTGCCCACAGTCGCTTGCATTCTGTGCCAGGGGTGTGAATTATGGTCCAAGGTAGAGTTGCAAGTGCAGATACATTCATCATATACAGTGGATCACTGACTTAACAGTGAGGTACTACACACAAATGAAAATGAGCAGAGGCTCTATTTCATAAAATACCTTTCTCCTACAGTGTTCTACCACGAAAGCCTGGAAGAATATCTTCAGAAGTAAAAGTGAAGGCTCTTCTCCTCAGAAGCCCTCACTTCAAGCCCTTATCATTTTTGCTCCAAAATGGTCAGAGCTGGTCCTTGTGGTGCTTCATATGGTGAAATGATTTGTTTCAAAACCTTTAAACCAGAACTGCAAGTGTTACACCACTGAGGGAGCAATGTCTACCTGAGTCTGCAGACAGCATGCTTGGATAGTGTGTCCAGTCCACACTTTTGAAATTCATTAAGTACATACTTGCCTGGCAGCTTCACAAAAGAGCTAAAAGAGTCACCATAAACATGACAATAGTAAAATCTTTAATTCCTTGCAATGAATTAGTCCCTTCACATGGGGACGGCTAATTTTCTTACATTGGATAACAGGCACTACAGAAATGAAAGAATCAAATTTACCAGTTCACACTACCTTTATAACATGAAGAAACATTGTAAACACTGGCAAACAGGCCGTGACAAGTTATTCCTACAACATGCAAGAGCAGGAAAAATCATTAAACTTTGGAGTATCTCAGAAATCAAGGAGGTCAACTGAGGACATGAAATACAGAAATGAGAGCTTTGACTCAAGTCATGTTCAAGTGAAGAAGATGCTAACCTCAAATCTTTGCCCAGGGCTACTTAAGCAATGCCAAAACCATTTTGAAGAGTTCTGAAAATGTTTTGATTTACTTCCCCTGGTCTCCATAAAATACACTGACGTCTACTGTGCCTATCCACGAGCTTTGGGGTTCCAGGAAGAAGGTTCTTCCCAGGGTATTTTTGTGTAGTTCAGAAGCAAGATGGACTTCCAGAGGGGATTTTTACTTCACTAAAGAGCCTTGCATGGTTTGGAGACCATTCAAACATGCACCTGAATGTTAGGATTCAGCCACTTTGKGTCTGGGTGCTCCTCTCACCTGACTGCATGACTTTGGTCTAAGAGCCCAGGCCAAAGTTTTCAGAGATAGGCTCCTCGATAGGGAGCCTGTATTTGGAAAATGCTAAGCACACAGCCATTCCCTGTATATCAGCATGACCTGGTAGATTCTGAGTGCTTATTTCAATGCCTTGTTTTGGCTTTAGAAGCTTAACTGTAGGCATTCAGCTTTGAAATCTGGCCTCAGCTCCCTCAGTACTTCCATTTCATCACCTGTGAAATGGAGGATACCATTTCCCTACAGGTGTTTTATAAGGCTTAACTCATTCATGCGTGCAAAGTGTTGAGATACTTGAATGAGCAGCACCGTACCAGAACAATGACTTATTTTGTGAATGTAACCTCCAAAACTTTTCACACCCTCTTAGGCCTTCCAATACTTCCTGCTTCCAGCCAGGCTGGGACAACCTCCTTTCACAACACTTCTGTGCCCTATCCCGGCTGTGGAAACAGCAGGTGGTGAAAGGAACAAAAATGAGTAGAGGTGGGAGGAAAAGTTATCCAAATATAGTGGAACCTCAGAAAAAAATTCAGCCAGGGGTGGAGTGAAATTGCAGAGAGTTTGGTTTTTTTATTTTTTATTTTCCTCAAAGCTGTTTACCAGTTCTTATCAACAACAGTGGCATCTCATTCCCCACTGACCGCGCCACAACGTGCCTCGGAGCGAGGCATGCTGCAGAAGGAGTCACTGGGGACCGTCACCACCTCTCAGAGCATATGGGGAAGAGGGGCTGCGGAGCTGCTGAGATGATTTTGTGCCTCTGCTCCCTCCCCGAGGCACAGCGGGGAAGAGGGAGGTAGCGGCTGAGGCCCTCCTGCTGCAAGTCACTCCGGCGGTTAAAGCTGCATTAGCTGGTGGAGGGATAAAGCAGCCAAGGGACAGATGGGGAATCTGAGAGGCACAAATGTGGCTTCAGCCTGGTTAGTCCGTTCTGCTGATCTTCAGCCGAACATTTCTGGGGCACAGAAGAGGCATGTCCCTAACGCTCCGCTTTGCTCAGACAACTTCTGTTCCTTCCTGCTCGCTTGAACAATGCAGCAGCAAGTCAGGAGCCGGAGACAGTGAGTGAACATAAGTACTTTCCCTCACCCCCCTTCCCAGCCCTGACATAATAACAAACAGCTCTCCAAAAAGCACTTAAATTTATGAACAGTTTATAAATTCACAGACGTTGATTTATAGATGTTGGCTTGACCCAATATTAGGCACTTTGGTTTCTTTTCTGTTTTCAAAGTGCTGCTGTTATGGCTTGCGTTCTGAGCGCCGTCACACACCAAAAACCACCTCCACGTCGTCCCTGCAGGCTCTCTTCGCCCGCAAGGAAGGGCCGGGGCCGGAGCCGGGCTCCCGCTCTCTTCGAGGGGTGGCTCTTCCCCGTGCTCAGCGGGACGGCTTCCAGCTGGTTAGTGAGCGGTGATGACAGGCTTTCTAGGCAGCTTCGTTTCGGCTTCCTTGTCTGCAGGAATGGTGGCTGCAACGTGGAGCGTGAGGAGGAGCCCGKGCCTCTGTGTGTGTGTGGTATTCCCTGCCTTCAAGTCCCCAGTAGGAACACGGAATTAACCAAAAAAAAAAAAAGAAAGAAAGAAAGAAAGAAAGAAAAACCCCAAACCCTGCCTGGAGCCAGTGTTAATTGGCTAGAAGAAATACAAACGAGCAAATTCAAACTCAAAGAATGTTGAAATTCCACCCTTAAAAGCTGCTGAGCTGATGTGTCTGGGCTTGTCCCCCTGTGACCACCCAGAGCGCACAGAAAACCCAACAGACAGAATGTACCAGCAGGTGAGATAAGGATCAGGGTCTTCCCTAAACCCCTTTCCACCATATGGAGTTGCACATTCATAGCTGGTTTCCCTGGCTCACGGGCTTGGAAACCCTAAATTCGTGGTAACGTACAGGTTTGTGGGCTTTGACAGAAGCCATGAGAGYGTGGCTGCAGGATCGCAGCACATTAGAGGCAACTGTGTGCAGTTCTTCCCCACAGCCTCCGCACGTACTCATGCGCACGCAAACAAAAGATACGTTATCTACCAAGTGCCTCCATTCACTCGTTTCTTCGCCTCTGGGCAAGTCACCCAAGTTTCTCCAGCTGTGAAAAAAAAGAAGAGGTAGTTCAACTTGCATCCTGCTCGCGGAGCTGCAGAAGAGCTCGAGCTAGTACAGTGGATTGCACTCTTTGGGGAGAAGTCACTGGGGTTGCAGAAAATACTGATGCTGGATAAATGGGCTGCTGAGAGTCAGGCAAAACAATAGTGAGCTACCTTTGGTCCCTCATATAAATAGACACTTGCTAAAACAATGTTCCAGTGAATCCCTAGGGGTCTACTAACATCTGCTCAAACATGTACTAAACACGCTGTTGGTGAGTCCCTTCTCCAATGCTGTACCAGCAGCCTGCAGAAGATGTGCAAAATGGGGGCACTAATAACTGCTACCTGGCTTCATGGGGTTTTGTTTGGGATCTGCCATTTGGCCCCGCTCCTTATACAACCGCAGCTACTGACCTTGATGAGTATCCCCTCTTTCACACACCAGGAGGAAAAGCTTGGAGAGGTAGTTCTGTACCATAGCATAGATTTCACATCTTTTTGCGCACTGTGTCCATATTACTCGACTTGGCTTCATAATTTTTGTTTGTTTTTGCCTCATACAAAACTTTTATAAGAGACTTCTGGTAATAATAATTTTTAAATATATAAAAGCTTTGTGTTTGCCATCAAAATAAAGTTAAAATTAAGAAAAGAGTCTAAATTTGAGAGATGCACATATCTTTTAGAAATGGAAAGAAAGTGAAAACTTTTGTGTTTTGCTTTTAATGAAACAAAAGACCACGTTTCACTGGGTCCTATATATCTCTGGGACCTTTTTTTCCTTGAGAAAAAAAAAACCTTTGGAGGGATGTACTTGCTGGGGAAACTGAATGTCTACGAACACTTGATAGGTTGATCTAGAATAAGCATGAGCTGTTTGCGAGCAATGCTGCCACTGCATAGCCCTGCTCCATGGCTAATGCAGTTCTCGACGTGTCGTAAAGAGAGTCTGCCATCAAGCTGTGGTTTTGTGACCGTTAACAAGCTGGAGAGTGGGCACTGGCCACCGGGTACATTTTAACTTGTGATTTAATACAGGATCTAAACTCCCAGCCACAGTTTCCTCAAGAGTCAACAGGCTTGAAACCTTCATGCTCATGGGTTTTGCCAACCAGGATTTAAATCAAATATCATCCAGCCCACCTCAGGGGCAGGAAGATGGATCTGTGGCCAAGGCAATGGACTGAGATCCAAAAGACCTGACGGTTAAATCCAAATGTGCCAACTTCTTCACAGGCTAAGTTTTAGCTCTGCTTGAGCTTTTAGGAAGCCGCCCATCAGGAAGCCCAATCCTGCCTTAACTTTTATTCACTGTGGTGAAGAATACAGATGCACTAACGGAGCAGCATCCGATTCGGTGCTCTCTGAACAGCGAGCAGACTCACCGCAAGGAGACCCAGACACCAGTGGGCGAGGAGCAAAAAGGGGCTCACCCAACGCTTATTCAGGTGGTGTGCACCCGTGTGCCTTCCAGAAGAAAAAAATTCCTTGTGAAAAAGTGCACATAAAATAAATTACAGCAGCCTCCCGTTCCTAATTGAAATAACTCAGCTCTTCTTTTCGTGCGTGCTTGTGTTTAAAGAGAAACCTGAAAGGCACAAGTTCACATTATGGACTAATAGCCTGGAAAATTTCAGTTTAAAAAACAAAGCTGGCTTTGAGTTACACAGGAGAGGCCTGAAAAAAGCATCTGAAACCACTAACTTCTATTTTTTCCTGCACTTTTTACAACATAATATGGCTGAACGGATTTTATTTTATTTTATTTTATTTTAAAAACTTGCTTTAAAAAAATAATCAACACAAAAATCCTCTCTCTGGCCTTCATGTGCCAAGTTTCAGCCCAGGGCAAATTTTTTACAGCTGAATTATACACCCTGAAAAATAAGGGGCTTATAATGACAACATTGAGAGTCCCCTAACTATAGTGGTATGAATGAGGAGGGAGGTATAATAAGAATGGTCCATAGTGTGTAGCAGCAGCAATAAGTGAAGGAGCCCTTACTCAGCATGAGGAATTCTATATATCTTGGAAGGCTTTCATGAACCTAAACATTATTGCTAAGAAAGGAATAAACAGTTTGAACTGCTGTTGCCATTCATCCAGCGCTCACACACTGAGGAATACACAGAGTTGTTCTCTCCAAGCCGGAGTGAAATATTCCAGACATAACTCTTTCTTACTTGGGGCTGGAGAGGGTTTCGAGCAGCTATTTGAAGGCAAGCTGGAGAAACACTCTTGCTCTGGGAGAAATTTTTTTTTATATTATATATATATATACCAGTGATGATAATTGACTGCGTGCCTACAGCTCTCAGAGCCGAGCTCGCCCTCGCCGCGGCGCTCAGCTTCGTGAGCGGCACTCGGCCGGGGAGACAAAAGGAGCATTATTAGCTGGGGGGTGTCTGCAGGMGACGTGAAACCAAAATGAGGAGGTTAGCAGAATGACTGCTTGCTTGGGGTGGCTCGGTCTTGAAGGCGAACCAAAGCCGGCGTCCCAGGAAAGGTACCAAAGCCAGTGCCGTTTTTAAAAATGCTGCTTYTAAAATCAGATATTTAGCCAGCTGGTGGCAGAACTGGGATTCAGGCMGACCCGGGAACCAGGGCTCCTGTCCCATCAGAACTGGAGGTTCTCCCTACAAATTGAGATTAAAAGTCCAAATTTCCACAGGGAATAAAACCCCTTTCTACACTGCCTTTTCTCCTTCTTCCCCTAAATATATCAGGTCAGTCAAACTGTTGTGCTGTAGTCATTTCATAAATCTCTCATTTTATTTCAGCACATCTAGGTATGAACATGCACACAAAAACACATCACAAATAGCTATACCTGCGTGTATGTATATATCTATGTATCTCCACATTGCATTTTTATTTCTATTAATTCACATTTGAAAAATGAAGAACTATGTCAACATTAATAACAGAAACTTGCCATTTTGCAAAGGTTCAAATGGAACATTTTTAAAAATCTCTGAAGCTTTTCTTCAAAGGAAGAAACTATTTTGGTTTCAGCAGAGCAAAATTTTCTGACAAGGAAATTTGGTTGCAGATTTTACAACCAGCTCAGTGACCCTGGTCCCATTTGACCAAAGGACATGACTTTAGGACATGATTCCCATCCTAAAGTTGACAACTAAAATAGATTGGTAGGAGTCATGTCCTGAAAATGCATTTTTTTTGTCTCCCCTGATTTCCCAAGAGTCTACTGGTCGCTAGCTCTTTGCTAGGCCACTTTGTAGACACCTAACATTACATAAGAAAATTTCCACTTCAAATTGCCTGCTCTGGTGCCTCTGCCACTTGCTTTCTCCTTTTCTTGACTGAAAGGCATGATTATTTCGATAACTGTCAGATCAAAGGACTAATCTGGACTTCACAACATTTTCATACTAGCACAATACAACTTCAGTGCTGTCAAGAGTGCAATTCAGGTTAAAATTGTGTCCTTTAGAAATTAAGATTATATAAATGTTCAACCTCTTCTGCTGTACTTCTTTCTATATTAGTTAACTAACCTTTTTTTTCAATTATTTCTGCCTTAAATCATGCCCATGAGCATAAATTGAATTTGCAAATAAGAATTATAACAGACAAAGCAGCACTTAATCTTAAATTTGCACTACTCAACTAAATCCAGTTTTTAATCTCTGGAACCCATCTTGGACAAACGCTTCTAGAGTAAAGTGTGAAGTTTCTGGCAGTAAATTTGGAATAACAAACAAAAACCTCAGGTGAAGAAACTTTGTAAGTCCCCAAACTGCATGAGTTATAAAGTTAATGTTATTAAGAAGAATTCCTGAGCATGATATTTTTTCCATACCTGTGGAAGGACTAAAGGCTAATGAGTTTGCAAAAAGTTTGGGCATGGAAATTGGTAAAAATTACACACAGGTATAATCCAAGAAGTATGGACATGGAAATTAGTAAAAATGACATATGTGAATAATCCTAGAAGCAATTTCCTTGAAAGAGTAATGAAAGAGTAGCCAAGTACTTCATTCTTAATTTTGAGATTTAATGAGACACTGACAACCTAAAAATCAACATATTTGTTTTTTTTTTTTTCTTTGTTCCTTTTATCAGTCCCACACAAGGTTTTTAAAAGGAAATGAGACTGGAGGGAGGGAAAAAGGACTTTTTATGCACTAGTGAAGACTTTTCCTTTTTATTTCATACAGGCAGGTATCTCCTTTTCTTCAAAAGCAACATGGAGAAGTATACATATGACATTATAATTCATAGGATCAAGCTAATCAAGAAGGTTTGGTATAACCGATTTTGTATCATCTGCCATCCCAAGTCACCAGAATATTCGTGCCTGTAAAATTAATGCCATATCACTGAAAGCCTGATCTTGCAAAATTATGCTGTATCTCTAATCTTGCAAAATACTAGGAACATTTAGTGGTAGAAATTTTGGGTTGAAATTTATATTTGTATGGGGATTTTCCTTTTTAATAGATTGGGCAGGGGGAGATATCTGGTTTGACAAGATGCTCCAGGTTATATATGAATAGAAAACATTTTAAAAGCTTTTCAGTGAATCCAAAGCATTTTGCCTGAATGTCTGAAAAGTTTTAAGGAGATATTTTATGGGGGAAAGAAGCATTGTGGATGAAATCCTGAAAAATGCTTAGAAAAAAATGTTATGAACCAAACTCCAGCCATTTAAAGTCAAATTTCATTGTGGGAAGCAGAATGGACCCTCATCCAGCTGCAGTGGTGATAGGGATGCAAGGCAGTCCCAGGTCTGTGGGGCAAAAGCTGCACGAAACCTATCACAGCATTTTACATATTACATATTACGCTATATTGCAGTGTAGCTAGTCCAGACCACAGTAATTTCTTAAAGCTGGTACCAAGGACAAACTGCCCATCTTCTCCAGGCCTCCCCGAGCAGTGGGTACCCTCTCACCAGGCTCCAGAAGGAGCCAGCAAATGAAAGTCTGCTTTCATTTGTCTGTAGCAATGGGGGGGGGGAGGGGGAAGAGGTTAAAAATACGTACATAACTGAGTACGTCAAAAACGAAAGGTCATTTTGCTAAAACACATCAATCACGTCTTTGTGTCACAATGACTGGTATTCTGGTTTTGCCCTAGTTTTCACACAGTGCTGAACATCCCACCCCTAAAAAATCAGGCCTTCTTCAAGGTGCCTCAAGCTAAGCACCCAAAAATCACTGACTCTTTTTCACAGTCTTGGCTTCATTTTGTTGCAGCCGTGTATGTCCACAGTGGCTCACAGCAGCTACTCAGTTTTGTTGAGCTCCTTTTCTTTACATAGGGACTTTGACTAATCTCCTTCCTCTCCTTCACAAGAAAAATGATTTTCCTAATGACACAGGCTAGACAGATGACAGATTGTCAGGACACACAGTACATGTTTTCTTTAAGTGAGCTTTTTATTTGTTATTTTAAGGTTATTTCCAGATCCCTGACACTTATTCCAGAAACTCAGGTAACCGAGACGGAGCTCAGAAAATTGAAGTTATTCTTAGACTAATCAGCCGGTGATCTAAATCCACAGCACTAATCTCATAATTTGGCATCACAAAGTTTAACCAGTCACATCTGGCTAAGGTACCCTACACTAAACAGCCCTGTTTAGACCAGCTGTTTTAAACCTGTTTATTCTGGGAAGTAAAATACTCAGGTTGTTTTATTTTGAGCTAATATTAGTGAGACCTACTTGGGTGGACAGCAAGGACACTCAACAAGATAGGACTGAAGTCACAGCTGCCCTAAGTGCACACAGCTCTATATCGTTTTATCGGGTTTTGTAGATGACGCTTGCCACTTACACTCTGAGATACCTTGCAACAAGGCATTAAAGGACACAATTAATATCCGAAAAACTCTTTTGGGTTCTCAGCCTCAGCAGAACTGCGCACGACGGTGACACCGATGGGTTCCCATGCTGCAAGAGAGGAAGCTCCTGTCTTGTGGCTGCACTCACTGACGACCCTAAAGAAATATCCTTTATATCCTCTGCTCCATTCTTTCAACACATAATCTTGAGGGAAAACATTATTATTATTATCGTTGCCGTACAGTAGAGCAAGAAGACCGTGCCGAGACCAGGTCCCGGTCGTGCTAAGTGCTGTGCAAACAAACGCATGGTGCGTTCATGCTCCGAGCAGCGCGAGAGACAAAGGCAATATTATTAGCATGCCCATGAACTGAGGCATATAGAGATTATCCAACTTGCCCAAGGTCACACAGGAAGTAAGTGGCAGAGCTGGAAATTGAACCCAGATTTCTTGAATCGCAGGCCAGCATTTTAACCACAAGGCCATCTTTCGTCTCTCTTTCCCCCCCCCTCCCCCCTGCCCCCACAATCTTTCTATTTTAGCACACTTTTTAAAAAAAATTACTCTTAAAAATCCATTCGGCAATACTTTAGGTATGCTGTGGCCTCCACAACCATATTTAGCACAATTATAGGCTAAAAGGAACTCTTGCAAATTATGTGCAAATAGATACGTCTTTATGTAAATCCAAGTGCTTGGAACATAAATCTACAGCCAAAAAAATACAAAGATTTAAGCCAGGAAGGAATTAAGCTCCAAATTTTTTCCTCTTCGAAGGCTGGTAACTGAGGTACAACACTGTAGCTAAAGGAAAGGAGAATACAGACTAAATGCTTTGGTGGGGGCAGTTACGCCAGCTCTAATAAACCTATAATTGCACAGAAATATGAAAGCAAGAGACACTGTCACTGTTTTAGAGGGATCTGTCATATATATGACTGTTCTTGCTTGTACATAGGCACACACACACATTTCCTAAAACAGTTACAGTATTACGAGTGCAAGAATACTGAAAACCAGACATCTTTCTGATAGTGCACAGCACCGCAGCAGATCACAGGAGCCTGAGCACAGGAGGGTAATTTGGAGTTTGACTATGGATGCTAAACAAGTTTTATGATCTGGGGAACCATACAGGTTGTCCATCTACTGAAATCAGTGAGCAAGCGTAGCAGGGCTTTTCTCTTCCAGACGGGCATGCAACAATGCTGCTGAGGGATAGTGGTCCAGGCACTACCAGGGGCCTCTGTCCTTTGGAGCTCAAAACGCCATTAGCCACCAGCTAGACCGTTGTAATCCCATGAACCAGGTACAGCTAACCCAAGATCTGCCGATTGTCTGCATCGGGCTTGTGGAAAGTGCAGACCAGGAGACAAGCTACTGTGCTGCTCGGCATAAATGCACGAGGCAGAGTCAGCTTAAGGTTATTCACCAGGAGAGACAAATGCGATCTCTGATTCCCACGACAAGGAAGCAATAACTCACTTGAAACAAAAGCCCTGAGGGAGCTGGTTTGGGGGCTACTGCTACCAAGAGGACACTGCTCTCTCTGAGTGTCACAAGCAAGGCATGGTTGTGCCTTGGATGCTAATCCCGTCTTGGGTAGGCACCTCTGGATACCAGGCCAGCTTTACCTAGGCAGCTATTTACATGGCTAAGTTTAGGCACAGCACCCTAATAATTTTTTAAGGAAAGTCCCACAGACTTTGTAGGATCTTGATCAATCGGATTTGGTTAAAATGACTGTAACACCTCCTCTCCATCTCCAGAATTCAATAGGGAATAAACTCCTTCCTGTAGGCATCTTGTGCTATTCTATATAATAAGACAGCAGGAATAGGAATCCATACAATGTTTCCATGAGAATAAAAGCTGGACGAACTGTTCTGGGATGCTCAGACTTCTGTTCGCTGTCTAGCTAGAGACCCAAACAATAACTGGGTCTGTTATCCGGTACTGAGGCTAACGGGCACTGCCTAGCCACATCCATGCTAGTATATTCTCTTAGTCTCTAAAGCAGGACAGCCACATTCAAACTACTTATGGGGAACAGTCTCCACCTTGTGCAAACATCAGAAGGTGTTGGGCATCATGATGCCTATGCGCGTTGGGTGGCCTGGGCCAAAGGTGTGCCAGGGTCTACAACAGTTTCGGTGCCTGAACCTCTGTCTTGGCACTGCTAAATTGACTAGCTAGAAAGAGTAAATGTTCCCCAGGACAGTCACAGTACCTGAAGACAAAGTCCTCTACTCGAAGTCCTCAAACTTTGAGCACAAGGCCTTAGCTGAGTTTGGTGCAGGTGGTGCCAAGGGCAATTGGGGAAGAGGTACACCATGAGGTTGAATGGGTATCTAGTAGGTAGAAGTGAAAATGGAGGGGCCAATAGCTCGTTCCCTGGCCAGGACACTTTTAATGCTAGCTCTAAACTTGAATAAACATATACTTTTTGAGGATACCTGAGAAACTAAACAAACAAACACAGAGTCACTTTGACTGGGAGCTGGGCTGACTTTATTTTCAGGCCACTTGTGGGGGGTAACACTGCTGCACTGCAGGATCAGAGCCCACGTGCTACAGAGTAGACACACATTCACCAGCTTTCCCAGTTACATGGCCGTCCAACGGACCATCACAAACTGTGTTTCCAAAGAGGGAAGCGCGTGCCATCCTGTGCGTGCTGCACATTTCACCTGCCGAGGGGACAAAATTAGCAATATACAGTTCTCATCATGACAGGCATCAGTTGGGAACAGCACCAGTGGTTTTAGTAGAGCAGCGCAGCCCTGTTATATGGTTACCAATGGCAGTATTTGGTCTCTGTTGGACTGATTTTAAGTATGAACACAGACAAATGCTGTGGAGTTTCATTTCAGACTAAGCCAAGAGCACGCAGGAGCACGAGCAGTGCTGGCTCAGCACTTCCGCTAGGACCGGTGCAACTCACCATAACTCATTCCTTCTGGGCTCTTTTTTAAAGTGCCATCTGGGACTGCGCTGCTAAGCTGTCCTAGGAACAACAACACTGTTAATAATAATAACAATATTCAGGTCTTACATAGCATTTTTCACCTTTAGATCTCAAAGTGATTTACTACGGAAGGCTTTGGAGGGCTTTAAGAACAGATTATACAGACATCTGTCAGGAATAAGCTAGATTTCCTGACCCCGCCACAAAGCAGGGGAATAGTTCCATGTTCTTTCTAGCCCAACATTTCTATGATTACCCCCTTTTTGTACAAAAAGAGGAATTTGACTCACGGAGGAGCAAGGTGACCTCAGTGCATCACACAACGACTGCTTTGAAGCCCCTGTGGCAGCCTATGACATTATAAATGATAAAAAAAGAAAACTAAAGCTCTCCCCATCCTGACACTGTAACCACTAGTTGTGGATGGTCTCTGGAGAAATGCATCAGCATACCTCAGACTGTGTAGCTGTAAAAAGTGTTACCTAGGTAATTCTTACAGTGATAGGAAACTATACGTTGCACAGAAGCCTTGAAGAAGGCCATAAATCAATGCAAAAGCAGGATTCATCCCTAAAGAGGGGGACGAGCAGCCCTCCATCTCCCTCCACTGATAAAAGGGAGTTGGAGTAAGCAACTAGACTCGACGTTTGACTTTTCAGTGGCTGAAGTTAGATGAGAGACATTGCAGCCAGCCCGGGATCAGGRGCAGGGCATTTGCACACTTTCTTCGCAGAAGGAGAGCACCCGCGAGCACTCGCTCACCTCAAGGGGCTCGTTTCAAAGTCAGGTTTAAATGGCTCTGAACCAATACTTCATTTGCAGCCTCACAAACAGACAGACCAAAACTGCTGTTCTAGAAATTAATTGGCAGTGGAAATTAATTAGAGTGCAAAAAATACATGTTGGGAATGGCGGAGTGGAGAACATGATGGCAGCCCATGTCCTGTGACATACTTATAGTCTTCAGCTGCAACTGGAATAAGGGAACCAGACCTCAGTCCGCTCTAGAAAACTACATTTTTGAGGCGAGGGATGGTTGGGCCAACCTTTAGCTGCTGAGAAAGTGCCTCAGGCATTCCCTAACTGCATGACAACGTAGAGGCAAATGCCAGATTTTAAGGCTTACACTATTCTGTTGCAACTTTGCTTCCATTTTGGTAACCTTAAGTTACCAAAAGTTAAGTTACCTTAAGTTTGGTAAACTTAACTCTTTTGTTTACTACAACACAACTTGACTCCATTTTAAGTTTTTCTGGCATCTAAAGTGGGCCCAAGTGAATCTCAGAGACACTGAGCCTCCTCAGAAGCAAGAGATCAAAGCAATTTGGAGATGCAAACCCTCCCTGTGGAGAGTCTGCAATGCAATACACTTTTAGTGGCCCTCAGGGACTGGAATTTCTTTGCAGACTTGACTCTAAGAACTGAAATCATCAAGTGCCAAGAAAAAGAGGAGCCATCCTTAACAAGCCACGACCTTGTGTTATTTTGTAAAAGGGACACAGACGAGTGAAGAAAACTGAGAACAGCCTGATCCACAGGAATAAATTCCTCATTGTCACCATTCACACTTGGAATTTAGTCATCATAAGTGCACTTTCATACCTGTTTTCACACAGCAGCACCTAAAAGGCCACTGGGCCAGGCAAGCAGGAGCATAAGCCATAACTGAATAGCTGCCCCATGCAAATGCTACAATTTTAAGAATCATTCTGTGAAACAAGTATGAATATTTAAAATGATTTTTCCTCGTGAGTATTTTTATTAACTTTGTAATTTTCATTAAAATTTGCTGTGCACTTTTTTGTTTTCTCATCAAAAAATATCAGAACATGAAATCTGAACCTATTCAGTCCTGCAGACTCTTTTTCTAGTTTTGGAACCGTTTTTGATAAAAATGTTCAGGGCTCAGTAAATATTTAGCCTGGTGTGCATTTTCTTTTTTTTTTCCCGAGGGAAATTTTCATTTGTGACAAAGGGCCACCTTTTGTGCAAATTGCATTTTGGTGGAAAAATTTTGACCACCTGCAGAAATCACAACTGCGAACAGCATGTAATTTAGGAGCAGGATGAAGATAAATTCAATAGACTGATTTTTAGTTTCTCGTATTTCAGAGCGAGGCAGGGATCCAGATTCCACAATGCCAGCACGGCCACAGGTTTGGCCGCTTATCAAAGCTGTTGCCTTTAGGGATCTCACGAGATCAGGCTTTTCTCAGTGAGAGTTCCAGGTCTTTGGAAGGAGCAGAAACACCACAGGAACAGCTTCGTTTCAGCATCAACCCCGAAGGAAAACCAGGAATACGGAGGGACTTAAGACTTTTAACCAACAAACAAGAAACCGGTCCCAGCTTTCCCCACACATACAGCTTAGGAAAAAAAAAATATTCAGGCATAGTTTAAAATTTTATACCAGCAAAAAAAAGAAAAAAAGAAAGAAAAATCCACATGAACTTGTTCACTCATCACCCTGAATAAAAAAGGGCAAACTCTCCCCATTCCATGAAGCTATTCTTGGCCACTGTGAGCTAAAAAGCAGGGAGGGCAGTTTAAAGGGGGCAAATACAATTAATGTTCCCGCTTTTGCCATATTTCTGGACCCAGGGGACAAATCAGGAAACTTTATGTCAGCAGGAATGTGAACAATAAAGGCAAAGTGGGTTGCATGTTAGAAAACCGTTTCACTCCCTTTTTATATTTTTTTTTATTTTATTTTTTTGCCCAGCAGTATGATGTGTTAACAATTTTGTTGGTTTAACAGTTCACACTTCCAGCACATTTATCCATTGGCACATGGGGGTTTTATGCATTTAACAGTTTTCTTCATTAAAGTGGGTTCCACTGTGTCTTAAAAATTGTTTTCCTTAGACTGCGTGTTTGTTATTTTATATGGTGTGACTGAAAAGCAGGCCAAAATTTTGGCCTTGGAAAATGCACACGGCAGAGAGGAGCCCGGTGCAGGCAGCAGGATTAGCCTCCCTCAAAGCCCGGCACATACTCTTTCAAGAACTGCTGATTGCACTTTGAAGCGTTCTCCCCTAATTGCTGGGAGAATCTTAATTTGTCCTGAGCTCAGGGAAAACGCATCGCAGACGGACGTGCCGCAGTCAAAACCCTCTCCGCGCAAGATTTCTGCCCGCTGTCATCGCGATGGCCTTCATCCCCTTTCGCGGTGCCCTCAAACCACCTGTTTTTCCCCAAAACAGGGCCAGCATTTTATTTTTCATTCCGAAGGCGCAGCTGGGGGAAGGGAGAAGGCGGCTGTTATTTCTGCAGGAGCAGGGCCGGTTCTCGCAGGCGCAGGAGACACCCAGGTGTTTTCACAGCGAGCCCCATGCAGGGCCCTTTTGGAGCCGAACTCGATTCCTCTTTGCCAAACTACACTTTCAAGAGGTGTCAGATATCGAGAACCTGTTTCAAATGCCAAGGCAAGCAACGGAGGGGGAAAAAAAAAACAGGGGAGGGAGGAGGGGAGAAGGGGGACGTGGGGAAAAAAAAGGAAAAGGGGAAAATGTTCCTCCTGGAAGAAAAAGGTAGTTGTTCCAACTTGGCTGTTTCTTTTGAAAATAATTAGTTAAGCAGTGCATAAAAACAGGTAAGTCTGTTCTGCATTGCTCACAGCCTTGGCAGGGCCTGTCCTTCCTCGCTTTGGAGGAATTTCTGTGAACCACCGCTGCACAGGAGAAGGGAGGGGAGTTGTATCACTGTGACCTAAGGCAACCCAGCTTGTAAGGTTAACCATAATTTTTTAAACTAACATGACCTCTGTTAACCCCTCCACTCCAATCTTAAAAAAAAGAAAGACGGAGAGAAACATGTTTACAAAACCGCTGGAAGGAGAAAGAGGGGGCCGAGAGGCCAAGAGTTGTGCTTCTTCGCTCTCCCCCGTTTCCTCCATCCGTCCCTCACCTGATCCTCTGTCCCCATGTGTCCACACCAGCGACTGGTGTTTACTGGGTCTTGTGCAGCATATCTAAGGACTTCGTTTTTTCTAATGAGTCACAGAATCATAAAATTAAGCCATTCTGGGAAGCCAAAAAAATTTGGTTCAATGTGTGTATTTGGGGCTTTGCAGGAATGTCCGTGTCTGGATGCCTGAGTCACATGTTCTCACGGTAAACGTGATACATCCTCTTTTTAATGACACCATTGGCTCGCTGTATTAATTTTATTTCCCTCTACTCATCCCTCTCTCCTCATTCTGCAGAAGAACGCAGGCCATTTCCTCCAGCTGGGATGCCAGGTAAACCAGCCTCAGGCACCCTTTGCCCTTCCCTCTTCTATAGCTGTGTCTTAACTCAAGTAACCAAAGCCAATGCCAGCACAGCCCAGGGCCAGCTGGAGGTGGCATGGGGCCATGGTATATGGTGTAGTCAGCTTTCGTGTCAACATTTGAATGCTGAGTTCATCTTAACCAGAACCTGCCAAGCTCGAAGGAATCTGAGTCCACCTCAGAAATTACACATACATATGCAGCCCACGCCAGGACACTGGCTTAAGGAGGGGACTTGTTTCTGTGTCTCAAACTTTTCCTTATAGCTTATTCCCACCCACGCTCATTTTGGGTCATTCAGAGACAGACGTGGCATGGGAAAAAGGGGCATGTGTACCGTATGTATAGACCTGGAGATGAGTCGAGTTGATGCACAAATTGCAAATGCTGCCTACCTGCTCGTGAACACCCCACTCCTCTCTGCTCCACCAGCTGACATGGTAGACACAGACCTCTGATTGTATATGGGATTGCACTGTCAGGCTATTCTTAAAACTTTTATTCTTTGAAATGAAACTCCTGCTTATACATCTGTAATTATTAAGTGTCGAAGAACTACCAGTCAAGTAAAATTATTATACAAAATAAAAGCAAGGAGGCCAGATTCTCAAGTGACGTGAACTGGCAGAGATTTGAAACATCTTTGGAAAAGTAGGTCTCAACTACATATTCAGCTAATATGTAGTCCAGCCCTCCATCCTAGAATCAGCTGAGGAGAATTAATTGTTTATATACATAAATATTTGCAGTCATTCATCCTATTTGGTTACAGTAAGCATGGGAAATACCAGATACACCACAGGCCAATCATCAGCAGATGTATTGAGCTCACCTTCCCCAAATCCAGTGTGGGTGTTTGGGCAGTTGCACTGTGTAAGAGAGCTACAGTAAGTGTCTATTCTGGGACGTTGTCCTTTCTAGAGTGTCCCTACTCCCAAAGATGATGTTGAGCTTCCAGTTTCCACAGTCATGATATGATATATATCATTGGTGCTTTTCACCAAAGTGGAAATAGCCCTGAAGTCATGCTAGAGGTAGTGACCATCTCAGAGGAATGACTGGGTGTTAGGTGTGATCTCAGTATCTTGGTCTACAAGGACCCATGGGCTTCAGGAAAGGGAGCCCTACTGTAAAGGCTGTGTAAATCTCAGCACTGTGCTGCTTCAGTGCATGCCAAACTGGTCCCGAATTTAATGGCAGATCAATCTTCAGGCAACTGTGGCTACATGCACAACAGCCTCCTGGGAGAGGGTTTGGGGCTCTGTGAATTCCTGAGCTGTGTCTAGCATTTGTTTGGGTGAATGGTAGTTGTCTCAGGCCTAAATCCTGCTGGGACTGCTCTAACAACATAGCAGTATTGACCATCAAGCTCCGCTGCAAAGGACCAGGCCTTAATACAGAAGGAGCATACCTAGTCACAGCCAAAATATCCCAGTAGATCCTGCTGGACCACCTTGTACAACAGTTCCAGTGATGGAGGTTCAGTCTGCTCATTTGTACTTGCATGTCAGCATTTCACGGCATTGGCCACATGCTTATGATTTATCTGTTTTCTGGAAGAAAGGAAAACAAGCCATTGGAGACTCATTTCCTGAAGTAAGCAAGGAGGAAGAGAAACTGCTGATGGAGAACAGCAGAGTCAGTTCCTCTAAAAGAGCATCATTGGCACATGTGTCTTTATGCAAGTTGTTCTGTTCCCACCCTCCCCCCAACCTGCTTTTTTCTATGCTAATGTTGGTTGGAAAATACCATAATTCTTATTGTTCACAAATATTTGGTGGCTCAGAGTTTGAATAAGCCTCTGCCTGACTTAGCAAATTTGCTTAGAGTTGAAGAGAAAAGGACAAACCAGTAACTTTTTTCCACCTCATTCCTCTAGCTGACCTGCAAGATTCACCTAAAATGTAGATTTAATGGGACCTTCTATGGTAGGGGACTGACTTCAGCATCACAACTGATGATGATGAGCCATGAGGTATCTCTGAGGCATTTATGTTTAACAGAGACAAGAGTACTTCAGACCCTCTATCATCCAGGACAGAGCCAGAGCCTGGCTTCTGATGCAGTTAATGAAAACAATACTGAAGTTCAGCATCTGTACTAGATGACCTGAATATGGCTCCCTACTCTTCTGCAAAAAAAAAAAAAAAAAAAAAAAAAAAAGTGCTGGCAATGGAGTTTCACCCAACTCTAACCAGATTTGCATCATTTTTCAATATTTATTTTTCACTTATTCCCAGATACTATCCACATTTTCATCCCACAGTTGTAGGCTGCATAGTATGGGCACCTGAGATCTATCAAGGAAAATGTGCAAACTATGGAGCTGTACCAATTCCCGTGGAAAAAACATTAGCTGCAGTTCTGCTGCCTTGGTATAAATGAAAGAAGCCTTTCCAAATTTGCTGCTGGAAGGGGAGAGATGGAAAGGAGACAGAAGGACTCCATACCCTGACTCAATGATGCACTAGAAAAGCTAGACCCCAAGAAGGTGACATTGTGCATGTGCTTTTCTGGTGCTGACTCCAACTGGCTTTCAGGCTATTAATTCTAGGTTACTTCAGTGGAACATCTCAGATGCGCTCAGGGCTCAGTGTCCACCCACAAATACACATACAGTCCCTCCCAAGGGGGCTTAAAAACCTAAGGTGATGGGAAGAGAACTGGCAACTCAAGGAAGAAAAATGATGTGCAACAAGCAAGGTTTGGGGACAGCTGAGAACAGAACTAGATGTCAGATGCCCATTCCTGTGCCACATCCTCTAGCACACTGTCTTCTGCCTTCTAACTTTCTACTTAATTCACATTCTTGTTCTTTGACATCAACTCTTAAGAAGGTTTTCTCAGCTGGAATGGAGAACGGGGCATGTAAGATATTTATTTGGTCTTAAAACTATTGCTGTAATGAAAAAATATCCCTTTTCCTGCCTGGTCTGGAACACCTTGAGATTACATCAGAATCACAAGGGAAATGAGGAAGATCTGGGTCATCTGCCCTAGTTCTCTCTTTTCCTACTTTTCTGGCTGATGAGTTGGAGGCCTGACAATTTAGAGGAAATATCCAGAGTGTGTTGGGATTCTCAAACTTGTTAGTCTATAAACTGAGGAGCAAAAAGTACTGTAATTTGTTCCAGGCCTTGATTTGGATTGGTACCTCATGTGCACATTTTGCAATTTCTTTTATTCACTAAAAAGTGAAATACATAAAATATGATTTGAGTAACTTAAAAAAAAAAGGTGAACTGTTCAAAACTTTAAGGGATTTGCTGAAGCTGCTGAAATTTTAGAAGGTCACAGATACCAATAACTGGGCATCTGAAATCGTGGTCTATTTTGAGGCAGGTTGGTTGGGTTTTTTTTCCCCCCATCTTTCTTTCCATCTCTTCACAGAAGCATCATAAAGAATAGTACTTTAATGTTTATGAAGCATTTGGATACCACTGTGATGGATGCCACAGATGGGCCTACAAGAGTGTGAAATATTCCCCCTGTGACCTGTTTTTTCAACAGCCTGAAATAAATAAACCTGATGTTATTTGTCAGAGAAAACCAAAAAACAGCAAAAGAACAGTTACTTGTGAAAAAGCACCACCCTTTTCTTTGCATTAAATGAGGTAGGGTTCAATTAAAAACCTGTGTATGCAAATGTCAATATGATTGTATGAGACATGGTGAAAGCTGGTTAAAGTCCTACTGGCAAGCTTAATTCTGCTGCTGTCCCACCTCTGAGTGCTTTGCCTCACAGCCATTTTTTCCACATCATTTTAGTGTTTAATTTCATTGTTTCTAAAGAAACAAACTGTAAGACCTACAGGAAGTCCATGACATGGGCTTTCACCGTGTGCCTACCTGCAAGATCAGACTCTCTGGGCTTGCAGCACAGCTCTGTGACCCTGCAGTCAGCAGAGGAGCAGTGAGCAGCAGTAGATGGTCACCTTTGCTGTTGTGCCAGTCAGCAGTGGCAGCTGAAGCGCACAGGATCCTACAGGGACAAGTATAATGATTATAGATATTTGTTTTCCTCTATGCCACCAAGAGCAGAGCCTTCAACTAGTCCCACCAGACTTCTTCATCGCCCATCTCTTCTGCTTCTCACACTTATCTCAAAGCCTGGAGCTCCATCCCATCCGTCCCACAGTACTTCATACAACTTTCCTCCCAGTCCTGCAACCCCTCCTTCCCACCACTCCCTTCATTATGGTGGCAGGATTCTCACCATTACATTAAGGCTAATTACTCTGAGGCTGCTCCTTCCCCTGTGTTCTGTATGATACCAGTGAGCATTTAAAGCATAGTAATTACAATCTTTTGGCTCTCAGCTCTTCCGCGTGGCATTACCAGGGACTCTGTATGAGAGGTACAACTGCTGAGAAAATCAAGTTCTTCCGTGGTAGCTCTGGGCTGGAGTATGGTCAGTGCAGAGATACTCTGAAAAAATCAAGTACCCCCATTCTAAAAAGCTTCTGCTGAATATCTGAGCAACCCCCAAATGAAATTTTCAGAGATATTTGCCAAACTTGGATGGATTTTCACTGGAACAGCCAAGGCTGATCTCTGACTTCAGGGTGTGGCCTTCCTTTCCCTGTTCCAAATTTTGAATCTTTGCTCCACAAACTGAGTCTTCTATAGGCTTTTAACAAAATATCTTTACAGATTTTTTCAAGATAGCATAACAATGTGTTTTTCCTCCGACACCACTCTGAGAATAATTTTAGCTGAAATTTTGCAAAACAACTCTTCTTCGGAAAACGCTGATGCTCTATATCCAACTGAGATCAGGGTCTTGTGTTAGAACCTGTCACTCAAACTGCACTCGTTTGGTCTCTGCTGGTGTTGCCAATACTTTTCTTTCTGTCTGGTTCAGTTCATTCTTTACATTGCTGGATTATGATTCTTAATTTTAAATCTGAAAGATATCCACAGACACAACGAAGGGTGAGGTCAAGTGACACACTGACACTTGGGAGATGTTCGGTGTGAAGCTGTGCAGCAGACTTTCTGGGTGACACTGGGTAAATCAGTCAATGCAGATCTCTGTGTCCACCTGCATTATGGAGGATGTACTGCTTCTTTTCTCCTGTATCATATCTACGTTTACTTTTGAAATTCTGATTTCTGAAGCAGGAACTATCTCTTTCCACATGCTCCACTGTGAATACAGAGAGCCTCCATTCCTGTCTGAAATCCCAAGATTCTCCTGTTCCAAGAACTAGGAATAGTAGAAGTTCCCACTGAAATAAGTAGTGGCAGGAGGAAGCAGCCCCTATGAAAGACTAATAAAAATCAACTCCCGATTTGTCAGAGTGAAACTAGAATTTATGAAAAACGCAAAGAAAGGACATTGATCCCCCCACACAGGAAAGGCAATTGGCAAAACCAAACAATTCCAGCTCACATTCAGCAGAAGCAAAGAAATAAATCTGCATACCCGCTAATGTGATTCCTCTGAATGAACTGGAGCCCAACAGTAGCATATAGGCACAAGCCTACAACCAAAAATAGAAACCTCTTGGAATCCACGGCTCATCTGGACAGGATTAGAGAAACGCTCCCTGAACATTTAGTGAGTGACATGTTAGAAAAGAATTGAACCAATTTACAGCAGCCCTGGAATGTCCCAAACACAGTAGCTCTGGAAACAATGGAATAAGAAGGAACTCATTGTCCAATGCAGCATAAAGCAACTATTATAGGCAACAATATCAGTGATACTAGTGACTGTGACACTCTTTGGGTAGTTCTGAAGGCTATTAAAAGCCATGGTTGGCCTGTGGATACAATGCTGAAATTGTACCCAAGTGGCATTCTTTCACTGATTTCACAGTTTCAGTGGCGATTAGTCAGCTTTGCCTCTGACTTGTTTTTTGGTCACCCTGGAGCAGAACAGCGTGTAACATGTTGACAGAGAGGTTTACTGCAGGGAAATTAAGCTTTTCTTGCAAAGGAGTAGCAGGAGGGGAAAGGAGAGAAAATTACCAATATACCTGAGTAGTTTGAGTCAAATACCTGCTTATCAGTGAAAAAGTCACCCAGATACGTTGAGGACAAGATTTTAAAACTGAGATTTAAAAATATTTGATCCAAAGCAGTAAAATAATGTTCTGGATCACATCAAGTGACAGAGCTTGGATTTCAGGCTTCCACCTCCAAGCCCAGGCTTTAAAATGCTACTGGGCAGGCTACCACCAGCCCATCACGACCCCAGTTAAGAACCGTCCGGATTTATCTTGGTCCCTGGTATTTTTAGTTTATATGTTCTTACTAAGACGTCTTTGAAACAGACTTTGAACAGAGTTAACCCTGGCTTATGTCAAAGCCGGGAAGAGTCATTCCCTAAGAGATTCTCTTGCTCCTGTTCAGCCTGTTTTCCTTAAGCACTGGACAGAGAGCCAAACGAAGCGAGACCGAGTTTAGCATGATAGCAAGAAAATCCAGAGTTTTCGTAATAGGGATTAGGAGCAACCAGAGACTTTTTCTAAGGGGATAAAACTCCTCTAGTTAGTAAAAGGGGTAAGGGTTGCCACATTTGAGATACCAAAAAAGAGGACTGAAGTACTCACACAGTACTATGTGTGAGCTTCCACCTCAAAACTGGGGCTTGGTTACAGGTACCTGCAGTTTCAATAAGAGCCTTCCACACTTCGACCTATTAGGCTGCAAAATGCCATAATCAATGCTGTGGCAGTTTTCCTTGGATAAAAACAAGCTTTCCTTAGGTAAAGAGCTTCACACAGTCAATACTGAGGCTCTGTCTGTTTGCCTACCTGTCAATCTGCACATTTAATTTTTTAACCCATTTTAACAAAATTTTACATCGTTAGAGGTCTCAAATGTATTACATTCTTGCAATTTTTAAAGACAAGAATAGATGGCTAGGTAGATAAGGAAAAGCCTTTAAATTCTCCAAAAGAAGAAAAGACTGCATTGTGAGCCCATGTTTTATTAAACACCTGAGTTTCCATGCAAGGGATAGCAGATACAGATGTGCCACTGTGCAAAGAGCTTCGGCCAGCATTCCTGACTTAGACATCAGAAAATCTACATCCTGCTTCCCAGGCTTGCTCTGCTGCGGATTCTCTGGTGTCTAATCTGGCAGGATTAGTTTACACGCAGCCTCAGTGTAATTGAGTTAAAAAGCCAAACGACATGAGATACAAATCCATTGGAAACCAAGCCTAACTAGTACTGGTGCTTGTAGAAGGACTACCTTTAATGGGAATCATTGTTTCTTCTTCTTGTTTTAGAACTTTTGCAACTGAAGACAAATAGATGCAGGTTATTGTTCCTGGAAGCTTATCAGAAGTTCCAAAAAAGACAATTAGATGTACAGGAGATGATAAGAATAACATCTTCAAATCAAGCAAGATGCTTTTCAGGACTATGTACTCTAATTATTGAGTACAATCATAGGGAAAATGTTACAGTTTGTCTTATACTTATTGACCCAAATACCCTTAAAATATATAAATATGACTACAGAGTCAACAGAATTCCACTGAATCAGTGTGAAAAATTTTAAGAAACACATATGTCCCTGATGAACCGAATAAAGCAGCCACAGCAAATATAAAAAATCATTACAAATATTTTACAGCTTTGAGTAATCACTTTCTCCTTAGCATGAATAACAGGTCACTAGATATCATATGTAAGGTACAATGTATCATTTCATCCATGAAAGAAAGGCAGTCACTGCAGGGCTTAATTATGCATAATAGTATTTGACAAACAGTTGAAATATTTTGAAATATAGTGTTTCTATGAAAAAAATCAAGAGGAATGTTTTCATCTTTTTTTTTTTTGTGGTCATCTTAGAACTAGGAGGGGGAAAAATATAACCTTCAGCTAAGCTTGCAACTTCAATTTAAATGACTAGTGCAATAGATTGCTTCTTATGGTTTTATTGCATGACCAAAGATCTTCCATGACTAGTGAACAAAATCTCATATATATATCTTACAGAGAAGATATCCATCTTATCAAAAAGATTTATCCTTGTATTGATTCTGAGGAGGAGATTTAGTTTTCCAATTATTAATACATCTTTTAGTATCCCAGTCCTAACAGGTCTTCAGGTGACCAGATTCTACAACACTTTTCTTGCAGAACGTGATTTCTGCCTGAAATGATGGTACTCCAGAGATGGATTCATCTTGGGACTTTCCATGTATCCTCCTCTCTAAGATTCACATGAGCAATTATTTGTTTTAAGATGAATCATGTCATGTTTTTATGGTTTCTGACACTTAAAAATATTTTGTTTCCGCTGAGCAGTGAAGTCAGCCACTTACTATTATTAAATGTCATGCTGCGTTATTCCCCCTTTTGGGTGATGATCTCAATGGAGCCCTTACTGCATCCAGCTTTACGGTCTCAGATCTTACAGAGATGCTACTGGTACATATCTTGTTTGCAATATCGCTGGCTCCCAGCTGCAGCTGAAAGCCTATGCTAATATGTTGGATTTACTTGTCCTCTCTAGCTGATTCCAGCCTTGTGGTTTATGGGTTGCCTCTGTGGTTTGCTAAAGGTCAGGCCCTGGATGACTCTAAATTTTCTTAAGTGGAATTCAAACACCACAGATGAGTATGTTTTCAAAGCAGTTGTCTCGTGGTATGGATTCAAATTCGGTTGTTTGTTTCCAGGATTGATGCCTCTCCTCTTCTTTGGAGCACCGATCAGACATAGGTGCCCCTGCCTCTCAGTGCAYTGTTGTCTGGTGTCTTTTCTTCAGATCCCAACTTTCTCAGAAATTTCAGGGTCATGCTAGACCCCAGTTGCATTTTCAGTTGCGCACCCCCMCCACCACTTCCCCAAGCTGATGCCAAGATGCTGATCCCTGTCCTTGGCTTGATTCAATAACTGTAATTCTCACTCTCTTTTTGCTGGCTTGCAGGCAGAGACTGCATCAGCCGTGATTCAAAATTGCGAACAGATGACTAGATTACTTACTTGAACTGCAGTCAATCATTACATCACCCGTGTACTGAAAATCACAGCACTGGCTCCCCATATGATTTTGCATCCACTTTAGGGTTTGGCTCCAGGGCTACTGGACTTACTCACTTGCTCCAGCTTACCTAAAAGAGCGGCTGGTGCCTCGTAGACATCCTCAGACTCTGAGATCAGTCGGTGCCGATTTATTGATCGTTCCAACGGCCTGACTAAAGGCAGCTGGTGCTGAAGCTTTGGCTCTTCCAACCCTGTTTTGCAGAAATCCATGCAACTTTCATCCAGAAGGATGAGGTGCAGGGAGGGAGAAATAAATCTGTCGAAACATGAATAGAAAACATTTTGTTTAAACTGATAACTGGTTGGCCTCAGCGAAGGGGAGAGCTTTTACTCTTTCTTTTGGGAAACTCTCTAGGTGTCATCTTCGCTTCCAAAAATTTCCCTGACTCAGCCCTCTCCGTGTCTGTCAGCTGGCATCTCGATGACGCCAGCGAGGAGCACCAGCATTGCCGCAGGCGGGAAGAGGATAAAGGATAACGCCGCAAAGGTGCCTGGAGCTGCTCCCAGCCGCAGCCAGCCCTGGAGCGGGATGCCCAGAGCAACACATTTTCAACTCCAAGCAGCTCGGGGCCAGCTCGTGCTGTCACAAACATGCTTTGCATGAGTCACGGGGCCAGCAGTGGCCTTTCAGCACTGTCATCGATTCAGAGCCGTCCCCGCTGCAGTGACTGAGCATCGCTGCCCAATGGTTATTCGGTGAAATTACCCCGGGAAATGCCATGAGTTGGCAGCCTGGGTCTCGTTTCAAAAGAAGAAATATCCACATGATGAAAGCCAGCATTTATGACTAATTGGCCCCTTGTTAAGCAGCCTCACCCGTTAGGTCAAGGCCTGTATATGCAGCCGTGGAGAAAGAAACACTTTTTCTGTCCATGGGTTAGGTCAGGTCAGTTCAGGCCAGCATGTCAGTGTCTCATATGGCCACATCATACTGTCACAAGCCATAAACCCTACAGCTGAAGGACTGAAAGACAAAATATAAAATAAAATGAAATGAAATGAAATGAAATGAAATGAAATGAAATAAAATAAAATAAAATAACAAATATGGAATGCATTGCTTTAATGGGACGATTTTAAAACATACCCCAACCTTTTCTTCCCAGATTCCCCCTCCAAAAGAGGTGCACTTCGGCTTTGTAGTTTAGTCCAGATTTTCACTTTAGAATGATTACAAAAAGTACTTCGATACAGCATCAAATACAGGAAAGGCCACTGACACATGAAAGAGGAAAGACTTCTTGGTTTAAGAGTAGCCATTCAGGCCAAACATGGGGACTTTGTCTTTTCTTTTCCCTAACATGATAGACATGAGAGGAGGAACCTGGTATATCTCCTGAGATGGAACAGTTTGGAGGGGAAACTGCAGTGGCTTGGTGAGAATAAGCCATTGCAGCCACTTCTGCCACACAAATGCCCATCTATCGGTTTTCCTGCTCCCTATGAGCGACATGTGGCTGACAGCCACGAGACGCATCCGTACATCAGAAAGCTGAGGGGGAGAGACCTCTGGCAGCAGTTCACAGACGGGGACGGTGGTGGCTTCCAGCCATCCCACCACCCGCTGGGACAGGGCTTGGCCAGATCCTCGGTGGGGTCAGCAGCCCCAGCTTCGGCAGCCCCTCCAGCCTTGCGTCTTCCCGAATCGGGTTTCGGGGCTCCCCAGCAGCCTTGCACCCGTGTGGCCTTGCTGGTGTTCACGAGCTGCAGCTCAGGTGCAAGCTGTGCTCGAGCCGGCCGCGTGCACCTCCAGAGCGGCAGGTTGTCTGCCCTGCTCTTAGCTCTTCCCTCCTTTAAACGCCGCCACATGTGTTTTCATATTCTCCCTTGAAGCTTTTATATTCACAGTAGGTCTACACTAAAGTCTTAGGAATGGCTTCATTCACTCAAGATGTCGCACAATAAATGCCAAATGTTACTATCAAACAGAACTCATAGGCACATGCTGGATCAGCAGAGGTGCCGGACTTTGGGGAGGGCCCCCAAACACGCTCTAGACTTATTTAGCTACAAGGCTCCAACAATACTTCGCACAGTCCTGGCAAAAACTGCGATACCATCTCAGCTCATCCATGGAAAGGCAGGTTTCGAGTTAACTGCTCGGAGGTTGCTGTGAGCCTTCCTGTGATTCCCAGACTGTCCAGATGTAGCTCCGCTCACTCCTACTCTACAGATGGCCACAGCAATCCGCTCCCTGTCATGTATAATGAAGGGCAGGAAGGAGAGAGGCTTTTTGACATGTTTAAATATTACCCAAAACAAAGAAATTGCTTAAAAGCCAGGGATGCATTTAAATAAATTAAAGCTGCCAGCAAAATCCTGTATTTGTTACACTTCATTCCATTTCATCCTCAGAGCCATCCCTCTGCAAAACATGGCAGCTCTGGTAGTTTGGTGTCCAGATGTTCCCTGTCATAGACTCTGCACTGCATCATGCTTTTTCCCTGATGTGACGCCTTAAAAACAGTGAACTCGGATTCCAGGACAACCTGAACACACTTCTCCCTAATGAGGGGCTATTGAAAAAACACGGTTGTTGACTTGGCTGGCGTAACACGGACTTTTTTGTCCCTCCCTTCATCCCTCTCTCTCCATCTCTTTTTTAATTCTCCAGCTGGCTGGTAATCCAGCATCATCAACATCTTTTTGCATTTTATTCCCTAAGCCGTTCATATTATACACATTCCAGTTTTTAAAATACAGATTTTAGAAGTGATTTGATGTGGCTTGGAATAGTGACATGCTTACACATTTATAAAAAATTCATTAAATGGAGGGGAGGAAAAGAAAAGATTGCATCTTTCATTTTCTTTCCTTCCCTTCCCTTTTCTTCATTTCCAGCATATGAAATTATTTGCCGGTCATTTAGGAACCACAATGTCAAAATGTGGTTGCCCCATAGGGAGGAAAAAAGACAGTTCATCCTTGCAGTTTTCAAGTCAGTTGTTAAGAAGTAGCTTTGGCAAAGGCCAAAGCCAAATTGATCTTTGAGCTGCAGTGTTTAAAGACTATGTTAGCAGTTCTGCTCCCTGTTAGGGAGAACACCTCTTCCCACAGTTCTTAAATCTGCCAGATCTTAACCAAACGATGATGCTGTACAGTGCCTTTGTTCCAACCTTGCGAAGTCCCCGTCTCCCAGTTACAACTTCCAATTTCTCCTGTCTCTAGGCTTAGTAATTCTTGGACCTCCAGTGAGATCAGCAAAAAAAAAATGCCAAGATATCCAATCTGGAGCCCTCCTCAGGAGCACTGAAACATCTAATTCATCTAAGTTATAATCTGATAACTTGGTGTCCAATCCACAGAGGGATTTAAATGGCTAAACTCTCACTGAACTCAGCTGGGGTTTAGGCACCTAGAGGGGAATTCTTTACTATGAAGAGATTTGAAAAGTCCTGTGCTCTTCTGCACAAGCTCCGTACCAGTTTCTTTCAGCGTTTCATACTACATCCCTCTACCCTCCCTCTCCTTGCTCTAAATTTTGCCTTATATGCAAATATGACAAAGTAGCATTTATGCATTTTTTTGGTTAAAAAAAGACGCTTTGGAAATTGGCCACTATTTATCTTGAGAGAAAGACAGCTCTGCTTGGAAGCCAAAAAAAACTAGATCTGTTTATCTTACAACATACGTGGACCTCTGGCAATGATCTCCCTCAAATGTGGGCCCATTTTCAGTATCAGTGGTGAAAACCCATTCCAAGTAGCTGGTCTCTATTTAAAAGCTTTTAGCAGCTTATCTTATTGCCACTATATAAAGCTTTCTTCTCTCACCACTATGTACAAAGTAAGTATAAATTACTCCTCTCCCAAAGTAGAGGAAATTACTCTGATCCTAGAAGAAATGAGTGATGGAATCTTCCGCCTGTTTCTAGATACGAAAATCATTTTTTATTTTTCAGGCCAATTCCCCCTTCAGACAATAAGCCCCAACTTCCAGGCTTTGTCCTCTAGATATATTTGCATCTGACATATTTTTAATTGATAATATTTTATTTCCTTATGAGATAGCTGCAAATCCCATGAGAAATGCACATTCCTATCAAGAGATATATTGAGACACGATTCACACCACAAAAAAGTAATGCCATCTGACTATCCGCATTGTTTAGTCTCTTTTGGGGGTTCYTCCTGTCTTCCTCTTGTCTTGACGCTGGATTTTCAGAGCAGTGAAGTGAAAACTCAACCTCTCCTCATTTTGGTACCATGATGCCTACAAGTCTGGGGTAGAAGTTTATGGGAAAGGGGGTTAAATTTGACTGCTTTGTCTCTGTGACACGAATTTCACACAGACATGCCAGGCAGACAATCATGTTTAACAAAATGCATAAGCACGCACTTCGGTCAAGACTTCATAAGCCCTAGAATGTCCCTGTCTTCGAGAAGACCTCAGTGCATGCTTAAGTGTTTAGCAAATAATACAACAAATGACATAAAATGTTCCTTTTTTTCCTGTTTGTGTGGCAATCAAAACCAAAGGCTGAGAAATTACTCTGGACTGCAATAGCTGGAACTTTCCAGATTCAGTCCTGAACTAACATCTTACGTAAAGATCTGATCAGTCTGTCTTAAAAATGACAGGAGTATTGAGTGAAAAACAACTCGCACTCAAGCAATATTAAAGCAGCAAAAAAAGAACACAACACAGTTCTCAATTCTTATCCCTTTCACTTGCACACAATATGGGATTTTCAACAAGCAGTTAGCACTGAAGTGTACAATTTAATATCCCAGATGTGTAATGATTTCAAGCTAACCTGAAACACCAGAATCCATCATTCACTAGCTTTGAACCCCCAGTCTGATGAGCAGAGTCCATTGATTCGCATCCAGCAGGGATCTGTGGTCATCTCACGCCTGTCTTAGACTGTTCACAAGATGACAGTCTGACACCATAAGATTTTAATCTTGTAGTTATGGAAAATGTGGAGCTGTTGATTTTTGTTTCRGTCTAAAATTGCCTTTGAGATTTTTATTTTTTAATCCACCCAAAGATGACTTTGAAGATGACATGAAAGGAAAACAGAAAGGACCAACTTTGATCAGAATAATACAATGAAGCTATTACGGACTCCGGACTGGGTGAATGACTCACATGCTCTGTAGTAGCAATAATTAATAAAAACAATTAATAATAAATTCAGAGAGTCATACAGCAAGCCAGTGGCTCAGTGACCTCACACATGAGAGATCATGCACTGGATGTGATATTTTGGGCTGACTGGAGAATAAAGACTGAAAGAAGTATATAAAAAAAGATTATCACTAGATTCTTATAATTGTTTTATGAACCCCCTGGTGAATGCAAACATGGACTAAATAAGAGCCTTTCTTACATAAGTTGACAATTAAAGCCTTGGCAGGCCAAACAGTAGTTTCTAGTCTTTCAGCAATGAAGTTTAATGCTCAAAGCAGATCTTTTTTTGCACAGTTTTGTCATGTTTCCTCCAGCTGGTAAACATGAGTCAGGAACAAAGTCTGGGGGAGGGGAGAACTGACTGCTAAGAAACAAGCTCGCTCTAAAATGAGGACCTGTCCACACACATAAATGTCAAGGAAAGCTCAATTCATGGTAGTTGACGTTACCTCTGACGTGGGTACAGCTAGTCCTAGACAGGGAAGCAAACAGGCACCATAAGGTCAACCCTGTCAGCAATCAAGTAACACCCCCAACAGTGACTCTTTCCGTCCGAGAATCTCAGATATTTGCAAACACTGAAGTCTGGACTCCAGTGCGGACTGCACACTTACAGGAAAACAACCCCATCCCATCCTGCCTTTCCCATTCCCAACAAACAGGAGCTCAGACTTGCAGCAGGAACCTTATATGCTACCTACTTTTCCACCTTCCTCCAAATAAAGCTCCCAAAATGCAGAGCCTTTCTSAAAATAAGCCTTGAGTAACCCGGTCTGAATGCATGCCTCACCTTGCTCTGAGGAGGCAGTTGGACTAGACCTCCTGAGGTCTTCCTCCGACTTGAATTATTCTATGATCCTATGTTATTAGGCTAGTCTGGCCTGGACAGCATTCGTTTGTTACTGCGCTGGACTCCAGAATACAGGACTCACCATGACCTCCTGAGTTATTCACTTTTTTTTTTTTCTTCCTTTCTTGTGACAGCATGGGAGAAATGAGCATTTTGGAAAGATGTGAAATAGGAGAAGATGATGTCTTAGTGGGATAACTGTACCACTTTAAGGCTCTCCTGTTCGCCAGATAACTTAACAAATCTTTCTAGGTTCCCTTCTACAAAGTCAGGCCCTTCAGAGGGTTGCAGAGCAGGAGTTTGGCTTAGAGATGGCCCCTCAGCCCTTGGAGGAGTTTCTCTCTCCCCATTAACTGTAGAAGCAGTATAGAGAGACCTGTTGGCTGACTTGGGAGACTAAAAYTGGACAGGATGAACATCATACTTGATTAAGTGTGCTGAGATCTCTTCCGAAACATTATCTGCATGAAGGAAAAATACTCAGAGACAAGAGTGGGAGAAGAAAATGAAAAAATGCCTGAATAGGATTGCTGTTGTAGGAGAGGCTGTGGAAAGCTCTGACAAGAAAAGATATGGGAGATGTACAGATAAGGACCAGAACTATGAGAGAGCAGATGGTGAGATCGTTTATTTTCTTGAAGCCAGGGGAAAGTTTAGGAAAATATAGGACTTCTGTTATTAGCTGCTCCAGAGTTTTGAGTGGTGGAAAATATGTTTTGGAGGGAATTTCAGGGGAGAGCTGAAGTGCTGAGACAGTTTGCACTTGTTAGGTCTCCTGGATGAAGAAGACAGTGCACCTCAGGCCCTGCATCTTCTTCCGACCCAGTAAAGCTCTGGTCTGCACCACTGTGCTAGCATGAGCAATGATGCAGAGCATGGCCAAGAGGACATCTCACCCGCTGGGACAGCATCCCTCAATACAAAGTCCACTGGTGGACAGGAAAGGTGAGAGGGACTAGGAACAACTAGAGTCTCCTGGGATAAAGGGAGGGAATAAAATGCAGCTGAGCTGGGAAGAGAGGTCTGTAACGGAGCAGGTTTGTCCTTTGAAGGATCTGGGAGAGAACCAAGTCCTGCTATTTGAGCAGCTGCTGGATTTGTAAAAGCTTCTAGTCTAGGAAGAAGAGTTTTAAATACTTGTTGCTCAGACAGCATGGCCTGCAAAGAAACGGGTGGCTTTTGATGCTGGTAGTTGAGTGGAGTTGCTCTGTTCTTTTATTGGGTTGAAAGTGAGATGGATTAAGACGCTTTTACCCCAGTGTGCCTGTGGCACTCTTTGTCCTTCTCAGCAGGGGATGCGACTGCCTTACACAGAACTGGCAGAGGGATAAGCATCTTTTTTTTCCTGCTATTTTTGTAAACACCAGTCCAACTGAATCGAGCTTCCCGAGGGTGAATCAAGCTGGGGCAGAGCTTTGCGGGGGGAGGCTCACAGAGAGACCTGCGAGGGCACCGCAGAGAGCAATCTTCCCCGTTGCTCATCAGTCGCAGGATCTGGAGAAACTGCTATTTTCTGTTTCACCAAATGAATCACTGAATGCTGAATTACCAAAGGAGACTGGAAAACATTGCCAGGACTTCTTAGCCTGAAGCAAGCGTTGGGGCGGGAGTAGGGGAAAGCAGCATCTTACAAAACTTACGGAGAGTTTATGCACCCACCATTTCATCATTTTAGTGCATTAACCATGTACCAAAAAGGCTGGTTGCTTACAGCCTTTCCCCCACTATGATCTCTCCAAGAAGCATTCAGTTGGGCTGAGCCGAACAAAAACCCTCATTCATTACAGCCCAGTAGCATGCAAACAAGCTCACAACTTGATAATCCCTTTCAGCCCTTATTAAATCAGCAACGCACGGCAGGTGGGAAGTCAGCCTGGAAGGGAGAGACGGCCCTTTGCGCACTTTGCAATAAAGCACGGTTTTAGTCACCAAAAAAGATTTCCCGGGCTTCCCCCGCCTGCGTCTCCTCCCAGGAGGCAGATTCCCAGTGTCCTGCAGCAGATTACGAGAGCATCGTGTTTGCGTTATGCGGCGGTGAGGATGTGCTCGCTCTTGGCACAGAGGGGCTCTGACTCCGCAGAGCTCCAGCAATGACAGTGGAAATCTTTCAAGCCTGGAGCTGGGTTTGCAGCTTCCCCCGTTGCAATGCAGACTCGCAGCGCGGAATACAAGACTCTTTTGTGGGGGGTGGAAGAGAAAAGGGGGAAAAAAAAAAAAAGAAAGAAACCCGCTGAGATTTGTTTTTCATCAAAAAAGAATGGATTTACAGCCCTCAGAACGTGGCCCCGCTTTTCCAACACAAGCCCCAAACAGCGGTCGGATGCTCGTATCAGACGTTCGGCATGTAGAGGCTGACTTCATATCCACGCTGGCGAATTAGATGTTCCACTAATGAGCCCAGCATATGGGGAGGTAGGAGACAGCCCGGGGCTAGTTTCACTGACAGTGCAACTTTTCCGCACACATCTTTAGCGCAGCCCCCGGAGCCACCTACGCAGCGTCACCAGCCACGTCGGAGGGGGCCAGATGTTCCGCTGCTTGCTTGAAATACGGCAGCTGTTATTAACTGAAAATACCATTGTTTTAACATAAGCTTATTTTTCAATTCCTCCACCCAAAAAAAAAGATTTTCTAGGTTGGCTCTATGTACTACTTTTGGTCTTTTATTTTTTCCCTTCCCAATTAAAAATTGTAACAAAAAAATGAGAAAATTTTCAGGTTCCCTTAAAAATTAGGGTGTTATAGAGAAATATTTCATTTGAAAAAGCTCAGAYGGATTTTTGGGCTAAAGCCAGCATTTTCAATGAGAATAGTTCCATAGCTGGTTTTTATTTTCTTAAAATAAACAAAATTTCTGATCAAAATAAAAGTTTCCATCCTGGTGTAAAGCTAGTGCTTTTCTGTTGGGAAAATACTTTGATGCATTAAAAGAAAAACCCTTTTAGAAAACACCTGACTTCTATTTAGATGAAAACTACCCAGCTGAAAATCTCAAACCCCAAAAGCTTAACATAGTAAACTTGCATGCAGTTTGTTTTCACACAAGCAGGCAGCAATATCCTTCTCCTCCAAAACACCTTCAGCTTTCTGTCTATATGCAGACTTTTCTGCATGTGGATTTAAGTTTCAGGGTTCCTAATTCATATATATAAAAGTCACTGTGGCTTCATATCCTCAGACTGTATGCAACTGTCTCCTCTCTTGTTCCTGGCCTTGACACTTAGGTCTTTTTTGTATGGGGACATTGAGAAAGTAGCTGGAACGAATTTTCCATAAAGTATCTGGGGGCCCACAAACAACTATATATGTTTAAACTTGAATTATTTGTCATCTTAGGTCCAAAGAGGCAGTTCTTCCCAGAACAGAAGGAACTCTGTTTCTAACTAGAAAAGGCACATTTGCACACCTTGTCGTTAATGTACCGTGTTTAGTAAAGTTTATGTTTCACGAGGTAAATCAGGAAACAATGACATTTCAAAATCTACAGAGATTTGAAGAAGTGCTCGTGTGCCCAAAAGCTCTTTCTCTCTTTTTTCCCCTCCCCCCTCCAACTCTATCAGCTGAAATCAGCTAATAGAAAATAGTGCTTCTTCCTGTGAACTTTACAATCACTGAGATTTTAAGAGCGTTATGAAAGCATCTGGCTTTAAAACAACTGCGTTAACATTTTATTACTGTTGCATTCTATTTTCTCCCGACCTTCAGATGTCATAAAAGAGAACATAAAGCAAAAACAGGGCTCTTTTTTAATGCAAGGGAAACCATCTCTCATGGGACTTCCACATCAGCTACCTTTTTGTTTCCTTTTTCACACCAGTTCTGGCAGGAGGACACAATTATCTGTATTCCCAACTCACCTTTGGCCTTTTTAAACAGAACATTTGGGAAATTGTCCTTACCCTTGCAACCATGATCCAGTTGTAGATAAGGTCAGTGAGGCAGCAGAAGACGTAGCCAAGTTGGTGACTGAGGAAGATGTGAGCAAGAGTAGCATGCCTTAGCTCTGAAGACAGAGAAAAACTAGAATTAATAATACCTATAATAACAGGTGGCAAGTGAAAATTGGGCAAGAATAACTAAAAGTCTATCAGCAAGTAAAATAGTAAATAAATAAGTAAGTCATCGTAGACAACAACAATTGCAAAACTGAGTGTCTCACCCCAATAGGCAACATCTCAGTGGGTTTCTGTAGCACTCTGCCTCCAAATGAGAGCAAAGCCCTCCCAACCACCTCCACAGTCATGCTCAGCAATGCCAGACATGCAAATTAAAACAGGATACAGCTTCGCTGAAGCTGAACTACCTGCTAGATGGTTCTTACTTTCCTGGATCAGTGGATCTGACCTTTCACAATTGTTCTATATCCTAGAGAAATTACTGTGGAAGGTTGTTGTGCTATTGGCTTTTATTTTCTCTTCCTCCATATCTCATCTTGGTGATAAGCAAGAGGGAACAAACTTTCCACTGCTGTAACACTACTGACTTTTGGTGCTGGGTCACCAAGAAATTATTCTGTCTATAACTTTTAGGGAGCAACCTTTTGATAGGCTTTGCTCTCACCTAAAAGCAGCATAGAGCAGCTGAAGATGTTTATTGTCCCCACCTGGTATGAGTTGTGAAGATTAAACTGTTTCTCAAGCTGCATGAACTGCTCTCATGCTGTGACTAAGGCTGGTACGGGGCTTGCTCAATAATCCAAATCACTGGCTGGGGAGAAGGCCAACAGCACAGGCTACAGTGCTTAAAATCCCCAGTCCATCCTGCACGACCAGCCTGGTCCTCCCAGTTGGAAGAAAATCTACTTTAATATTGAAAAAGGAGTTGTAAGAAAAACCCACAACGCTTAGAGATTTGCAGTGGGGATTTTCTCCTGTTTTCTGCCTGTGCTGCCATTTGGACACTTTCCTTGGGGAGCCTAGGACATTTTGCCCAGTGAGGTTTGAACTTCTTTTGCTGCTGTTGGGAGCCCATCTGGATGCCATTGCCCCCAGGCTCTTTGCTTAGAGCACTGAGCCGGCTCGCTAGAGAAAGTTAGGCAGGGCCTGTGCTTGTGCTGAATTTTAGATGAAGATGGGCTGATTTTGTATCTGCATAAGAAATTTGCCCTGTTCCCCAGATTTCGCAAAGTTTAATTTTCTTTGTCAGGATGGGGGGGTTTCTCTATAAGTGCATGCTGCACAGGAGAAGAAACAATGAAATTCAGCCATTTCTCTAATAATTTGGGGGAGTATTTCTCCCATGAGTAACCAGCTTGTAAGTTTTTCTACAAAAAATACAAGATTGTGTTCAATGCGGCATAAAACTGCACTGTTCACAGCATTGCTGCACGGATCCAGAGTTGGGCAAAGCAGCAGATAGCACTCTGAAATCTGTTGAGCTAGACAGATATACACCAGCTGAGGACCTGCCTTGCTTTATTTCCTCTCCCCCATACACATTTCACTGATACAGGAATAAAATGCAGTAATTGGAAAAGGCACTTACAATGGGAAGCAGAATGAAAAAATTCAAACTGGGGCCAACCAAGGGGGGAAAAAAATCACCTGCCAATAAAACTGACACAATGGGAATAAACACAAGTTTGGGGGAAAAAATACATTCTCACTCTGTTGTCCGCAGCATGGTATCTTCTCTCAGAGCAGAACGAGTGAATTTACTGAGGTCATTCATCCCCTGGTAATTTGGCTACTGTAATATATTTCACAAGTGAGAGGGAAACAGCCAGAGGAGACAGCATGCGAGAATCCAGAGCACTGGGGGAGGAGGTTTATCCAAATTTATAGCTGCCAGTGAGGATGTGGCTTCATAATTCACAGTCGCTCTCTCTCTCCCTTTAGCATCGAGGAAAGCGTCCTGTTAAAGGCCTGGTGCTAAACATCCCAGCGCAAGCTCTCATCATGATGATGCTGGTGTAAAACCCTCTGAGGCTGATGGACTCAGTCTGGATTAAAGCTAAGACCTTACTCAGAAGTTATTTTGGGTGAACTTGAGCTTTCACTCTCTGGAATGCTTTCTTAAATTACCTAGAATATGAATGGGTATGAAATAATGTAATTTGGGCATGGACTAGGTCACGTTTGGATGAGATGCTCCACATAGGAAGGCAAGAATGGTCACAGCTCGAGTATGGAGGATCTCTTCCACTTAAGACAGTCTTCCTGGAGCTGCCCCACACTGCACTGCCCATACCAAGGTCAGTCTCTTTGGCTGGCTTTGCCTTCTGCTAATCTGTGGGTCCTGAGACGGGATTTTCCTTCTCCATTTAAAATCTGGTGTAAATGAATTGTTGTCTTTGTATTTTCAGCTCATGATGCAAGACAGTCTGCCATTCATCTTCCATGTGTGACAGAGGGCCTTCTGCTGAAACTCTGTTTTCCTTTGATTCCTGGGAGGAGATCCTCTCCTGCCTTCACTCCAGACATCAAGATGCCAAGATATGCAAGAGATTAAGATGTGCCACCACTCACAAGACCCAGGCCAAGGCCCACACAGAGGAAGTAAGCCTGGATACCTATAAAAATGTCAGAGACAATAACAAGACTGATGGCAAAGAGATTATTTTTTGCAATGGCAGCAATTTAAGCAGGGTCACTCTACCACAAAGAAATATTGTGCATAACTACACTGAAGTTACATAGGGGTTACGGTATCTCAGCACTTGCCTCTCTGCTCCAGGACACCTCTGAGCAACAGCAGCAGGGTGGCTTCTTAAGGCTACRATGACTTGAGAGCAGGGCTTTTTTAAAGGTGTATTTAGTGGAGGTGTTTGGTGAAAGGTTTGAACTAAAACTAAAGCAAGAGAGAATTTTAAAAGATCTTTACACTTTCAAACTTTTTTTTTTTTAAGATTTTTCCTAATTCATCTTTAGAGACTGTTAATAGATTTTACAAATGCATCTAAGTTTCATGTGTGCTATTCCWAATTCCATGAAGAAATAGCATTCCCAGAGGTGGGCAAGGCAAAGGATGGATGGCTGTCAGTGTTTTGATATATCTTAACACACAAAGGTGCTTAAGTATTTCATACAGAGTGCAACAGTTGCACAGTGTCAAAAATGCAATATCTCCTTTGTCCCAGGTTGAAAATGTTTTGAAAAGTTGGAATCAATAATGGAAAAAAAGATGAAAAAGATGGAAGTCCAAGTCCTACAGAGAATGCAGTCTTGGGGTTTAGAAGAGACATTAAGCACAAAATGAAAATAGAAGCCAATAACGTGCAGACCAAAAATGGATTTTACAAACCACTCAAAAATTTCTTGTCAAAATAATTCTAAAAAAATGTCACATGAAGAACACCTTCCCGTCAAATCTTTGAATGAACACCACCTTCTTTTTGGTTGAAAAGGTCTACCTCTGGTACCAATTATACAGGAAGTCAGACAAAATTACTCAGCAGTGCTTTCTGGTCTTAAAATATCTTTTCATTAAAGCTTTGATTTCCAGTCTGCACATTCCTCCTGCATGGCGGCTTCTGTTTGATAAGATTAGAACTATTAATTAAGTCGTGCTAATGAGGACAGCAAAAAAGGATTTCTCCATCTCTCCCACTATATTTCAAGTGCTGCCTGTGTCGGCTCTTTCTTGTATCTGCCTCCAGCTCTGCTGTCTGCTGTGTTTCTTGAGGGGGGAGGGTTTAAAGCAGCAAGTCATAAATTGCCAGACATCCTTTTAACAGGATGATCCCCCTTTAGAAGAGGATTTCCCCTCGTCTTGTGAGTGGGAGTAATTGTTCTGTGATTCCTGGTTTCTCTTTGAAACACGTGGGAGAGCAGCATCCTCTTTTGCAACCCAGCTGCGTTATAACATCAGTGATAGAGGAGAGCACCGCTCATTAGTGATGCAGAGAAGCCGGACGGGGAGAACCCCAATGAGCCAGGCACACGGCGGGTGCAAGGCAGCTTTGGGGTCCACAGCATCGCACAAGCATGGGAACCAGTTTCTAGTCCGGAGTCTCCTACAGACAGGTGCACTGACAAGGTGTCCCCCAGCACAGCAGTCTTCAAGCTCTTGACATCCTTGGAGATATTCAAAATCCGTCTGGATAGGGTTCTGGGCAACGTGCTCTAGGTGACCCTTCTTGAGCAGGGGGGTTGGACTAGATGGTCTCCAGAGGTCCCTTCCAACCTCAACCATCCTGCGATTCTGTGTGATTCTGTACCAGTTGCCTAGGCTGTGAATTTGCAAGGTCACGCTCTAGCCTCCTTGGCCTTCATGTTTCCTTCCCTCTTGTAGCACTCCAGCATCACCCAGCTGCAATCCCAAAGAGCTTCTGGAGTAAGAGTGAAGGCACTTGTGCCTACTGGTCTTCCCCTGTCTACCACACCTCTCCTTGGAGAGTCATGCCTCAGTTTCCCCAAATTTTCGAGGGTGGCAGCATGATCTAATGGGCTACTCTCTGAACCAGAAATCATGAGGTCTGGAGTCATGCTATTGCTTTCTCTTCTCTGTGATATTAGGATGACCACTACATTTTGCTCTATGTTTCTCTCCCACCCTGATCACACTCCATACTTGCTTGCCTGCCTGTTCAGTTTGGGTTTTAGGTGCCTTGGGCCAGCTCTTGTCTCTGTTTAGAAAAGTGCGATGCAACTGCAAGTTCAGTCAGGGCCTCTAGGTGCTGTCACACTACATATATATATATATATATATATATATCCATATTCACTTCTGTAGTTAGTCTGGTGGCCTGAGGTTTTATTTCATTAATAAAAGAAGCCTGGATGCCAGCAATGGCAGGGCGGTTAGCCCCATCCCTGTGGCAGGAAACAACATGCAGTTTTCCTTTCAAAAACAAATAACCAAAACGGAGGAGAAAGTTCTCCTTCGCAGCGTCCCTGGGAAGTGCTGGAACGTGTGAGTCAGGTCTGTGGGGATTGCTGTCTCCAGGTCTGAGGGATGGAAACGATCTGAGGACTTTCTGCTCTATTTTTCCCTGTTCTGGCCAACTTCCTATGTATAGGATAAAAATAAGCCCAAAGTCCTCCTCCTTCCATCCATTTCATTAAAGACATCCCTCTGTGTAATAACAAAACAGGCCCAGAGGAAGCGACACAGACCGAAATACAAGAACGATAATTTTCCTAACGCAAATAAGCCGAGAGAGGAACTCATCTAAGGAAACAAGTGAGTGAAGGCAAAGCCACAGAGGAGCTAACGACGAAGCCAAGAGCTACGCTCAGGCTTCGGGCAGCCTGCCTCCAGCACGTCTCCTGAACCGTGGCCGCCCGGGGAGCGCTGAGCCCTCGCAGCGCTCGCCTCGCCTGCGCCTCCGTGGCAATGGGAAGAGCCTTCCTTTCGCTCACAGGGAACTGGACTGCTCTCAACTAGCCTTGACTGTGTCTTTCACCCAAGCAACGTGCTTCAGAAATGCAAAGCAAACCCATGAGATGGAAAAGCACTGGTTAACACCCCGGATAGCAGAAGTCCTCTGACTCCGGAAGAAAACAGCCGGGCGCCACTCACTGTATTATTTGCTATTTAGGAGGCTGCCATTCTTCCAAAAAAACGTCGGCACAAATGTTTATTTATCTGGAAATTCAGAGTGGAGATTTGCAATGGGTTGCAGTTCTGTTTGAAAAGCTTCAATCATCGAATCAGGGGAGGGAAAACAAAAGCAGATCTCTCAGCTGGCYGGGTCCCCACTGCAAAAAGAAAGCAAAGAAAACAAACCGTTTGCGAACAGACCGGAGGCTGAATGTTTCTTACTGTAAATGATCAGTGAATATCTCTGCACATTAAATCCATCCAAGGACGCCAAGATCAGGTTGTGAACGACTTGTTAAGTTAAAAAGAACCATATTCATAATAAATAGCCTTTGAAACCATTCTTTCATGCGTGCTCTGTTTTCCCAGAGTCGTTTTTATAGGTAAACAGCCAGGCCTTCACTGCCCAGGAAGTCAATGGCAGAGATAAGGAGGTGACCGGAGGCTATGTCTGTTCTAGAAAATTAAACACGGCCAGGACCACTCTCTAGCCTGGAGGCCAACTGGCACAGAAATGCCTGCATCCATTCATTACACTCTCCTGCTTTCCAAAACAGAGTGGCTATATCCAAGCTGCCAACTGGGAATGGTCCCTGGCCGTGCTGGTTCCCAAACCCAGCCTGGAAGCTGTTCGGGGCAATGTTAGTGGGCTGAAGCCAAAAGTGGGCAAGGGACCAGGCTAACAACTGAAAGTATCACAAGCAAATTAAAGCGACCTTTGCATTGTGTGGTTTTCTAGGGTAGACATTTCCTTCAAGTCTGATGCCATGCCTTCAAGAGGTGTTGCTGGACTCACTTAGCCAGAAAGCTCTGCACCTTCATTCATACTTTGGCTCCTTATACCTGCCCTGGGGACGGACCCTAGGTGTGGAGAATGTGTTAGAGCATGACGGACCTGAAGGCTGCAGTTCCTCATTCACATCTGTGTTGGGTTTGAAGAGTGCACCCCCTGCCAAAGGGCCACTTGGGAAATGAGTGTTTGCAGGCAGGGCTTCAAACCCCACAGCCACCAAGAAGCCAAACTARTGTTTAAAATCTTTGAAAACAATGAAAGTGGAGAAACCTCTGCTGGGGACCTAAGTCTGATGTCTAGCCCTTATTAGTCAGCATGTTAACAGGCAACAAAGTTCAGACTTCATATTAACAGTCCTCTTAGGAAACGTCTCAGTGGCACAACCACCTAGTAACTGGGAAAAGAAGGGGAGGGCAATCAAAATGCTTAACATCTATACACGCGTTTCCCACAATGATCATTAAATTAAACCATTGAAAACCCCCTCTGGGACTGGCCTGGGCAACATGTTCACCTCAGCACACTTTGTGAGATCCCTCATTTCCTTTTGCTTAATGAATTATGCAAGTCAAGAGGGGCTGGACAGAAAGGTGTGAATAAGAAGCCTGCTAATTCCCCACAGTAATCACCTGCAAAAGTGTTTAGGAACAACATCTATTAGGCATTAAAAAGAGAAAAGGAGCCTGCAAGAGTAGAATACCTACAACTCTTCAGTAAGAGACAAGGGGGAAAGCCGAGCCAGGGAAATGTCACCTTGACATGAATCTGCTCTGGGCACAGAGCACACAGCAGTCATCAAATTTTTTGCTTGCAGTCCCAGGGTTTCTTCTGCTCATACGGCATGCACCTGTGCTTTGCTGGAAATCCATTTCAATGCATGGGAAAGAGTCACAACTTCAAAGCAAGCCTTGTGATTTTGGGTTCCTGTGTGTGAGAAGGGTATTAATAACCTTTGTATTAATAGATCATCTACTTACACACTTTCCTTCTTAAATAAAGAAGATACTGGATCAAACTCCTTTTCCTTCAGGTTTCTTGGATATTTGTAGTATGAGGCAAGGCAAGAAGGTAATGGTAGAAATGGACTTTGTCTCTGTAATCCAAATAAATAAAAACACAGACATTAACACTAGGGAAGTTTGGAGACTACTCATAGCTGAATTGCAGAACACGGCTGATTCACGGCTGAACTCAAGCCCAAATCTGAACATTCATCCCTGCAGTTTATGGAAGCTGGAAATCAGAGCCAAGGTTTCTTACTCTGCCTTGGGTTAACAGGCCTCCTAAGCCATGTCATTAGGATGGCAAACCATCCTCGCTCCCCCTTTCAATAAACAAGCCTTTCCCATCAGTTTGCACGTGTGCCTTGGGACACACAGACCACTGAYGTTCACGAGCACCAAGATCACCATCCATGGGTGACATTCGCATCTCTCAGCCATCTTCTGAAAGGCTAGTGACCATCTTTACCAATGTCTCCCTTTTCTATGAGGCTTTGTATGAACAGATTGAATAAGGATAGCATGGGACAATTACACTTCATATCATCATCTGACTCTTTTCTGTAATGTTGCATTCATTGTATTGATGCTGTCTTCACTCTACAACTCCACAAAACATCACTGTGAATCATTCTGGGATAAATACTAAAGCTGGCTGGAAATTGTTACACCATTTTTTTTGTCAGAAAAACACAATTCCTAGTAACCAAACACTACAGAAAACATTGGTTTCAGTTAATCTCCTGATTCAAAATACATTGAGAAAAGAAATTACTGAAATGCCATATTCTGACATAAAAGAAAAATTAAGCTCTTTTATGAGAAAATTAGACTAAATATAGTAAAAAATTTTGAAAATAGCTAAAATAAAAAGTTCCTAAATTACTGACATCAAATATTTCATTTGGTGCAAATCAAACTTTAAAAAAATTATTTTAGTTTCTCAATCTTTTTTAAATCTTGGGTGTTTGTGTCTAGTGCAAGGGGGCTGCACTATAATGTGTCAAATATTGCGACAGAACAGCAAAAATCATTTTCTGCCCAATTGCAATATGGATCTACTTGCAGAGCAGCGCTACCAGTTCGACTTGTAACTACAGCTCAGGGGAAAGTGCTGAGAAGTCTTCAATGGAAAGAAAAACCAGTCTCAGTGAAAATAAAACTCTTTAGCTGGCATTTTGGCAGCACAATCAGTGCTGTATCCCATTGAGGGAAACTGCAATTGTCATAACATGCTGACTTTGCGGGCTTACTTCCATGCCTTGCCAGGAGGTCTAGCATCTTCTGAAGCCGGCCAGTTTTCTCTAATGTAGTAAAATTCATCACTAATCACAGATATGCACGTCCTGCTGGCATCTTTGATCTTGAACTCTTCTATCCGTTTTGCTCCCTCTCTTTATTGGTCATAATGAGTTATGGCAGCTGTACGCTACATATTGTCCAGAACGCCTCAGCTGTCCAGCACATCACGGAAAGTTCCCAGGAAAGCTCCCTAGCTGCAAAGTAACAACTCCGCAACGCAACTCTCACTGCCATGTGCAGTAATTCATCAATAGCACTTCTCCTGCAGAAACCGACGGGCAGATCAGTTACAAGAGCAGAACTGTAATGTGACCTGCCCGAYAGACAGAGAGCCCCACGGGGAATTCACCGGCTGCGCACAAGCGAACAGGAACTCCTCCGGTGTTTCTGCCAAGCGGGAGCGCGCGGCGTTCAGATTCCAGCCCGGGCTGAGCACGACAGACACCCCCTCCGCTCCGCACCAGTCTGTTACATAACTGCGGTTCCTAGAAACAAGTGAGAAACAACATGAAATAAAATTATAAAACAGCAAGCTTTCCTTTAGGAATTCCGGTGACATAATAAAAAAAAAGTAATAATAATTTACGTACGGCTGCTCCGTGCGTTAGGTTTGCCTGTCCAGTTGCTCCTAGCGCTGTGCTAACAACAGGCCACTTTAAAACAGGATACAGCCTGACATCTGCTTGAGGATCTTTCCAAAACAACACCCCAGATCCACTCTTTGTTTTATTCACGTGTGCAGTGTGCACAAGCGTTTGACTGAAAAAAAATCACGCCTGTGAATTGAGGTACTGCCTATTTTTATTTTAAGTCTCCTCAGAGAATACTTTTGACTCTAGGAAGAATACTACACACTGTCACTGTCAGGTCTTGCACTTTAGCAGGTTTCGGCATGGTGTGGCTTTGCTGGGCGAGCCTCCTTGGTAAGGAGATACTTGTACAGATCCCAAAGTCAACAGTGAGAGATGTATGTTGAGAAATATAGGACTTGCTTCTAATACTTTATTCTTTGCATGACTGGGATAAAGGCTGAACCCAGTTATAGGGAAGGAAGTCATAGTTCACAAATCTTGTGGAGCATTTTGAAGGAAACTGTTATATTAAGATGGGTTAGTACAATGCACTTCACTTTTCAAAAGGCCCCAAAAGAAACTAAGGTCTCATCTCTCCTGCTCAATAACTGGCTAAAAAGATACAGAATTAAGAGTAAGTTTGTATAATAGAGGGAGGTCACATGAAGTTCCACACAGATGAGTGTTGCTCAACATATTCATAAAATCTGGGAAACAGGGTGACTCATGAAATAATAAAATTTGCAGATGATAGGATCTCATTAGGATCTCATGACACTGAGTGATACTCATTGTTGATAAGATTTCATGGTACTGAAAGAAATTCAGTGTTGATAAATGCAAAGTAATGAATATGGGACAAAAATAACCCTAATTACACATATGTAACAATAGGCTCTTAATTAGCTATGACTGGTCGTGGACATACTGGCTTTTGTGGCTAGTTCTCTGAAAACATTAACTCAGTGCTCAACAGTCATCAAAAAGGCAGATAAAACATGAGGGATTATTAGGAAAAGAATGGAGAACAACACAGAAAACATCATTATCTCATAGTAGAAATCTGGGTTTATTCCCGTAGATCTTGAATAAGGCATGCCTTCTATACAGGCCACCTTGAAAGAATATAAAAGAACTAGAAATAGYGCACAGAATGAAGTGAAGAGAATGCAAGGCTGAACAAAGACATGGAATTACTGATGTATGAGGAGAGATTATATAGAACGGAAAAAAGAGGTGACTGAAGGGGTATATCACAGRGGGCTATGAAATTGGAAATGATATCAAGAAGTTGAATGGGAGGAAACTTTTCTTGTGCACTGGATTAACATGGCCAGGGGGCTTCCCGAACATGGTTTTGGGCTGAAACCAGGCACAGAGTCACTAGGAAAGGTGGGAGGCCTTAGGGCCTCTGCTCTGCTGCCCTCTTTCCCCAAAACTTCTGTTATCAGCAGCTTTGTGGAGCGCATGCCCATGCCATGCAACATAGCCATGTCCACCACAAGTGTAGGTCCCCCATTCAGTCACACCCCTGGGGTTCAGAAGGGTTGGGATTTCGACTGATTGCTAACACCACTCCTTTACTTTCTTTGTGTTACTCTTTCTCCTGTGGTGGGAACCACATCACTCCATATGATGCAGCAGTAAAAGCAGTAAAAAAGTAAAATTTTGTTGCTACTGGCTATTATTATTAACCAGACTGCCTGACTTATGTCATGCAACTAAGGAACCTTCACTCTCTCCCATAAAGCTGAATAATTTCTTGATAAAGCAGAGTATTTTATAAAATGAAGAGCAGGTAAAGAGCATAGAATAGTATTTCAGAGCCAGAGGGTCAAGCTGTGTAAAGGAGAAATGTGAGATTTGAAAAGAAAACTGTGACTAGGGAAAACTGCTGAAAAATGCTTGCCAGATGGCAGAACTAGTGCAAAGCAGATAAAGACTTTCATATAAATAAAAATGTTCACAAAAATATTTACTATTTTTCCAATAGTCTTCATAGAAATCTTTTTTTTTTCCATAGATAAAAATCTCCAGATTTTTCAGATTAGCACATTTCTTCCATTCTGCTCCATGCCACAATTCTCCTTTACATTGAGTACAGTAGACACTGAGGGCTTGTTCATGTAAAAATGTCTTCAATCAAGAATTTTGCTGACATTAGTTATAGAGAAATTTTTCTCTTCATCCAGTTAATCATGTAACCCTCATGCCTAGACAAGGAAGACTGTACACATATGTAAAAATTACTWCCAATGAGTCCTTGTTTCCAACAAGTTTTATGCTGGATTTGCTGTATTTCCAGGGATTTATGGTAAATACATCAGGACTGTGTTAGAATCCAGAAGCAAAAGATGTTGCAAAAAAGGCACATTCCTAAAAATCTTTAACATATGGTTAGGGAGAGAGGGAGAGAGAGAGAAAAGGAAGGGAAATATATCAGAGCACTCCGTGTAATAAGGAATGAGAGAAAAATGAAAGGGATGCTCTCACAGGGATGCTTTAAGCCCTGCAGGGATGAATGCCAAGACCAGAATTAGCACTTTTGAGATTGKCTTTGGCACAGAGCACTTGAAGAAGAAATAGTCCAGTAGATCGGGCAGTAGTCTGGTAATGAGAAGGCACATCAGGCCAGGACATGGCCCAACACCAGTGCAAACTCCCGAAGTGCACAGGTGGGCTATTCGCTCTGCTGCCACATCCCACCCAGGAGATGGTGCCATTGCAGGGCTCCATGCAGCACGAGCAGCACGGGCAATGCCGAGCTGACCACGTGGCCTCACAAGGCTCGCTTCCCTTGAGCTTCAGGTCTCCATCTCTAAAGTCTGCATATAGACCTGTGTCTTACCTGTGTAATTCCCTGTGCTTCCTACAGCARTCAGGGAAGTGCTCTAGGTTATCGATCTTCTCCAACTGGGTAGTGCGTGTGGTTCGTACAGATCATTCCAGAGCAGATGAGAGAGGTTTCTGCCTACATCCCAGAGCTCACAGCAAGGACAGGAGATTCAGATTAAGAGCAAATATTGCAGTCAACATATTTCAACAAAGATCTCCCTCCTGGGAGGCGCATAGTCCAGTTCAGGGAAATGAGAAAGAGATTTTTATTTTTTTTTTATTTTAAATTTTAGTAATAGCCATTTTCTGGCTTCTTGTGCAGGTCACTAACAATGCTCCCCAACGACAAAAACAAGCTGTTCCTAAGTCTCTGACTCACTTTAATATATCCTGAAGTCAAAAGCTCTGAGATCTGAAGTGTATTTGCACACTTGATGCTTTTCCAGTAGCATGAACTAGCCTTAATATGGGCATAAATGACAAAGCCTGAGCATTAAAAAGTGGTGTTAGTTCAAATAAGATCCAGCCTCATCAGTGTGTATGTCTTCTCCGTGGGGAGGAACGAGAGAGTATTGACTTTGGGTAAAAACCAGCAAGACCTCTAAGAGAACAGAACCGGAGAGGAGAATTGGGAGTAGGTAGAAATAAATCAATGCCAAAGCAGAACCAGAATGTGTGTGTTCCTGAGGGTGCAGGACTGAAATTCTGATTTAAGATTAGCACTATGCAATGTCAGAAGAGCATAAACAAAGCGAGTTAGGGAATGGCTAGCTGACAGCACTCAAAAAGGGTCGTTACTGGGGAGTCCTCACTCTATGTGGGGCTCCCACCGAGGCGCTGTAGGGCTCCGAGGCCTGATACATTTCAGCATTTCCATCAGTGATCTCTGGAAATATCTGTAACATCACTACTAATAAAATCTCTTCAAGGATCAGTGGAGGGCTAACTAATGAGGAGGACATGGCCATGACCTATGACTAACTTGCTGAGCCATGCCAGTTCAGAGAAAATGCACAATACAGCTGAAGGTTGACCTGAAAGCTCAAGCTTTGGAGCAAAGAATACAGCCTTATTGCTAAATGGGGATTGTCTCCTGCCTTGGGTAAATGGTGTCTTCACTAAGACACTTACAGATGGGCAGGGAGTGGTGGGGAACGCAGTCATGGCCTAAATTTCAAATGCACTTGAGATGGAAAGAGGTACACGCCACTGAAAACCCACAAAGAGTTATCCAGACTCTTTTTGTGTTTTGTGCCTCTGTCTGTTGGTGCTATCAGGAATTTAGGCACTTAGCTCTGCTTAAGTTAAGTACCAAGCTYTTCTACTTTCAGCACAGATGATACACAGAAGACAATGTCGGGCCCAACCGCTCCACTCTGCTCTGCATGAGCAACGGCAGAGCACAACAAACTCACAGTTAGAACTCAAGGTCCTCCCCTGCCCAAGGCTCTTAGGAAAATAACCAGACAAAGATCTTTATATGGATAAATAATTGTCTAAGCAATATGGGTAAAAGGTAGGAGTTTTCACTGGGGAGAAGGATCMCCTGGGGGTGCCATAGAGACCCGTGATGTCAACATGTTCATAAATGATCTTGAAAAGGAAGTGAACAGTGAGGGGATCACATTTGCTTGATGACATAGTGATTCAGTAAAGACAAGCTTGTCTGTGAAGAATTGCAGAAGGATCTTATTACGCTGAGTGACTTGGTGTTAAAATAGCAGATGAAACTGAACACAGATAAAGGCAAAGTAATGCACACTGGAAAAAATTATCTCCAACTTCACATATGAAATGAAGTGTTTGGAACTGACCGTTACCATTCAGAAATGAGACCAGAAATGAACCACATGAGACAGCTGACTGCTGAATTCTTTGTAACATGCAAAAAAAGTAAATCAACTGTTAGGAATCACTAGGAGTAGAGAACATTGTTACCTGACTCTGTTATATCAATAACGTAAATCCATGACACGCTTGCATCTTGAATAGTGTATGCAGTTCTGTTTCCCTCCATCTCAAACAGAATGTAACAGACCAGAGCAGGATGGCAAGAAGGACCAAAAAGTTTAGGACTCTTCAACCTAGGAAAGCAACAACTGAGGAGAGACAAGGTAGAGTTGTATAAAATGAGTGGTGTGAAGAAAGTGAATGAGCTCAGTTGTTCACTGTTTCTTCCAATACAAAAACTGTGAGCTATCAAAGTTAGCAGTTAGCAAATCCAAAAGAAAGAAGAGGAAGTGCTTTTCCAGAGGACATATAACTAAGCTGTAGGGCTTGCCAACAGGATGTTTTGATGCTAAAAGTTCACATCAAGGAGAAACAGGACAATTTCATGGAAAAGAAATCCATTTGCATTATTAAACACAAAGACATGGACTTCCTGAGCCATAAATTGTCGGCGTTTGGGAGGGTAATCTGGGAAAATGTCACTGTGTGGTTAACTGTGGTTAGTGGCTATCACAGTGTCTGTTCTGCCTGCTTTGCCCCGACCCTGTTTCCCAAGTTCCGGCTTCAAGAAAGGAACATTTATACTTAGGCTGCTCCCCAGCCTGATGCTCAGAGATATTCCTGAGGCATAGGAGGTTGGGATCTGTTCCCTCAAGCCTAGCATCCAGGTTTTCCACTTTCAAAGTTCATGCTTTCCTCCTTAAACCACTGTGACAAAGGTGGGTGGCAACCTCCTGTCTGTTTTGGACTTCTCCAGCAGAGTATAGCAATCCCACTGCTTAAAGCTGGCATGGTGCAACAGGACAGAACAGACACTTCTGAGCACATGTATGACTACAGGTTTGAAGAAACTCCAAGATAAATACAGAGATGTCTTCAACTGTAGTTGCCTAGGAATCAGTCCACTTTGAGTGGATCCCACCCTGACAGCACAGTTATTGAGCTCATTGAAAAGGAGACTGAAAGAGATGATATGACTGCAATACATGAATACCTCTGAGTGAAGAAATACCGACTACTGAAAGCTCTGTAGTCTAAAACGGAAAGGCACAACAAGAACTGAAAGCCAGAGAAATTCCAATTAGAAATAAGGTACAAATTTCTAACAGTGCTTGTGGTTAACCACTGGAACAAACTACTAAAGTGAAATGGTGGATTCTCCATCTCTCAATGTCTTCAAAGCAAAAGGGGATGTCTTTCTGRAAGAACCAATTTAGTGAAACACAATATATTGGGCTCAATATAGGAGACCTGCATGAGATTCAAGGGCCTCAGATATTCCAAAACTCAGCTTAAATGACCTTTTTGTCCTTTCAGGCCTTGACCTTTACCAGTGTAACTCCTGCAGGAGTTTGTTGCATGCAAAGGGAYGGCAGAGTGAGCTGAAGGGGCTAAGGAATGAACAGAGCTGGATTTAGTAGCCCTTCTGCTCCAGGAAACTGGCCATAAAAATATCTCAGAGAGGGTTAAGCTTTCAAAGACCAACCCATCAAAAAGTAATCATAATAAAACACTTCAGAACATTACACTGGTAAATCAGTTTATAAACAAAGAAACACCGTTAATATTCCTCTAATGCCCACAGCTCAGAGCCATTTGTCTCCAACACCTCTACAGCAAACCAGCGAACTGCACACGTGCAGCATCAATTTCACGTGCAGCATCAATTCCCAAAGCAAATGGAAAAAGTACAGATGGCCCGTACATGGCTAGGAAACCACTTCCCACCTCTTGCTTTCAGTCCACTAACCAACACAAGTGCCTTACCCTCAAGAACGCGGTGCCACAACTTGCTTCTCCTCTGTCTCCTCATGTATTTCACAGCACTGCTCTCTCGGTTTTTCTTCATTGCAAATGTCACCACAAAGTGCATAGCTACCACCTTTCAAACCACACTGGAGCAGCACCACCTACCAGCACCCCTCATGTTYGTCTTAGAGAAGGCTTCAGACCGTTCAGGCTAAAGGATTTACTGTAATTATATCTATAGTAAAGATCTGTGATGAAGTATGCAATCCTTGTATCTACAGATGAATCATGCCAATGGCTCCGAAGGGTGTGGGGTCAAAGTCAAGCTTGGAAATGGAAAATGCATACTCCAGTGTTTTAAAATGTTTGGGTTTAAAGTGGCCAAGATTTCAGAATTTCAAGCATATTTTTTTAAGTTTTGTTTAAGCTGGGATTTGGGGAGGGGATTGTTTTTGGTATTTAGATTATTATTTTTGCTGTAGGAAGATTATTCTTTTCAGTAACTGTTAAGTCACCACAAGCTTGTTGCCTTTTCTGTGCAGGAATCAGTTAAGCATCACAGATAGGGAAATATTATTATAACCATTTTACAGCCCATTTTGGCCAAGAATAGGAGCAAGGAATGCTAACTCTCAGTCACCTGCTTTCACAGCTAAGCTAATAAATGGGGTAGAAAGCTAATGAATGAGGGCACTGTGTACATTAACCCTCATATAATAGTATTTATCCCATGCATGTGCTATACGCCGGAGGTCAGAGGAGATGATCAGAACAGTCCCTTCTGGCCACAAAGTCTGTGAAGTTATTTTTAAACATGAGGGAAAATTTAATAACCTGCATCAGCTTTGATTAACAGTTCTGCAAGATTGAAAGCAACACAAGCAGAACTAACGTGCACTGCGGGCAAGAAAGACGTCAAAGTGCGGCTCGTGGTGGCGAGGCTTGTAACGCATAAATGCTGAATGGGAGTCTGGGCTCTGCGGCTCGTGCTGACCTTCTGGAGCAGTTCATCATGCCCCCAGATCATTTTGGCTGGTGATCCYACAGAAAGCCAAAGACAACTGGGCACTTCAGCTTCCTTCAGGCCTTTTGCTAACCCCAGTCTTTACCTCTTAAATATATAAATACATATACATATATATATATGTATATCTCGCATACTGTATATGAGCTGCTATTAGGCAACCAGGTTTTTAAAACATGCAAACAACTGTAGTACAAGCTCCATAAAACAGCTCTGCCTTTTCTGGTATTGATTTTGCTTATTTTGAAGTTAAGCGTATCCATAAATATGCTCTATGCTCCCTTGAGGTAAGTCTCATAAGGTATATTAAAAAAAAAAAAAAGAGGAGGAGGAATTCTTTGGCAGCAATTACCATCTCAGATAACCTGCCTGGGGTTGGGAAAGTGTGCCAGCAATCTGCTCAGAAATAGCTTTCATTTGGCTGTTTATTTTCATATGCTTTGTCTGACACTTTACTGCTGTGGCTGGGTACTTAACTGTCAGCTTCCAYTAAACGCTTTGTCAGCTGTTCCCACTCCAGGCAGAAACCAAAATTATCGTTCATCTCCCATTATTCATTAAAGTCAACCCACTGGCAGGAAGTGAGTAAGATGACAAAGGAAATCAACCCTGTGCCAAATGGTGAGATTTCTTCAGGCTCCTTTGCTCCAGTGCTCCTCCAATTCCTCTTCCTTCCCCCAGCTGCCCCAGTCCTCTGCCTGGCTCACGTCAGATAGGCAGGGACCAGAGGGCAGTTGCTCCATTTACAGTGGGGTYGGGTGACTGAACCACGCTACAGCAGCTCCAGGAATTTGGGATAGTCGGAAAGAGAATAATCTACACCAGTTCTACACCAGTGTGGACCAACACAGCACAATCATACACGTGACCATCCCTTGCTACGGCAGGTTAAAAGGTGTCAGATAGCGATGGGAGGCTAAGAGATAGTCTTGGAAATATCTATTAGGTGGTTTCTTGTCTTCCTGTTTTGGGGGTTAACTTTTAAAGAGTATTTAAAGAAAGTTTTCAGAATTCTGGCATATAAAGGGAAAGAAAAAGGGGTTAAGCCGTCCCAGAAAAGCCAAAACAAAACGTATCATTTCAGGTCAAGCAGAACATTTTAAGATGACCCAGACTGATCCTTCCTTTTTCAGATTTTATACTTTGGTCCARTTCAAACCAATCCCCCACCCCCAGTACTTTAGTTCACTCATTGAACCAGAGAATACATTACATGTATTGCTCTAATTATGGTATGGTTTCTTTTAATAAGCAGATGTGGAATGGTATAATCCTAGCCCAAGGCTACTGAAATGGGGACTCCAGTCTGGATCTGGACCTCAAGTAAATTTGCCTCRTGCCTTGCCAAGGTCCCAGACATATGACGTCTCGCACTCTTTTGACTTTCTCAGAAGGCGGCGGCAGTGCCCCGTAAGTGGTGTGCACCACCACGCTGGCCCAGCGTAGGGTAAGCTGGTGCACAGCTCCCTGCTGAGTACCCCGTGATAAGAATTAGCGAACCTCAGGAAAATTACCCAGTGGGCCTTCATAAAAACTGAGATCCTATCACCCGAGATTGCAAAGTGCTCACATCTAATGCAACGAAAGCCCCTCAGAGCAGAAAACAAATGCTGCTGAACATAGGATCTCTATCGCTTCTCTTTTTCCTGAAGAAAAAACATTCAGTCCTAGTATATTTGTTCCCACTCATGCTCCTAGGGTTTTCAATTAAAGTCCTGAAGCTGTCCAAGTAGCTCATAAACCGAAGCCCCTTTCTGATTCAAGTGTGCCCTCTTGTTCATATTTTGGGAAATGGAATGATTAATTGATTTCCATCATCGGTCTCCCCATAAGTCACAAGCCGAGCTGCTATTTCAAGTTTCCATCGACAAAGATTTCATTATAAGAAGCCATAATTTTTAACCGGCGCTATGCAAACTTTTTAGTCTTCAACCTGAATTAGGCCCATATGTTTCAGAAAAACATGGTGAGAGCAAGTCGGGGGGGGAGGGGAAGTGGTGAGGGGAGGGGAGGGGAGCAACTGGTCTATCTCAGTGGCTGAACAAACTTCCACCCACATCAGAGCATAAAGGGGCTCTGAATTGGTCGTCTTAACCCTTATCTAAACAAAATAAATCAAAAATACAATTTTCCGATTGACGCTGAAGGATTTGCTTTCTTAGCCAAAAAGCAATTTTAAATTCCCTTGCTGAGTAAGCTCTGCCCAGATACTGAACTCCGCTGAGAGGGCTCAAAGTCCAAGGTGGTATCCCTTAATTCGCCTTCTCATGTTCTGCTGCTGGGATAGTCCTGCCCTCAAACAGCACCTGCCGCAGGATGCAGTTGAAACCACAGCTAAGTGTTGTATGTATACCTGGTGACTGGGAGACCCTTCTTCCAAAGGGTTTTGAAAAAAATAAGTAGAAAAGATGGGAAAAATGGGAGAAAGGCAGAACTGYTATCCTTAGTTCACACACAGGCAAGGTATATTCTGGTAAATAAAACAGGGCCAAGGTACTAGCTCAAGAGCCAGCCCAAGATCATTTATACTGTTTAAATACATAAAGAGCACATCCTATATAGTATAAATGCATACATGCATATTTTAGAATAGTCCGTGGCCACGAGCAAGGGACTATCGCTAGTAACAATTTCAGCACGGCCACCCTGGTGAACCAGCTGAAAGCAGGAAGCGGGGTGGGCATGAAGAGGCAGCGCATATGGATCTAACTTGTTTTATTTAGCAGTGCTGACATAGCTACAGGGTCTTCAGCAGAGCAGAGGCCTTGACTGCACTGTGGCTCCAAATGGGCGATCCGGAGTCTGAGAGCCACCCCTCGCACGGTAAGCAGGGCCCAGTTACACAGCGATGTTGGTGCTGTCCTGCAAAGTGCCCTCTTTGCAGCTCTTTCCCTATCTTCACATATATTTGAGTCATTTGGTAACGATCTGTTGTTGCCTGATGGTGGGAATGCACTAGCTGACAAGACTAGGGAATGTAGGTCACTGCTAGGAAGAACCAGAAACACCGAGGTGATAGTTTAAGAAGTTACCATTAAGGAAGGATTGTATGACGACATAATATCGCCAAACTGAAAACTACTGGACAGCGAGGTGGGAGGTGAAAAGTCTGTTTCAGTCTCTCTGATTTGCAGTGAGGGCTTGGACAAATCACTTTACCTCACTGCAGCTTGGTTTTCTCACCTGCAGAACAGGGATAAACAATATCAGCCTTTCTAAAATGTTATCTGAGAGCCGTAGAAAGGACCTAAGGTACAAGTGCTAGGTAGCGTTGTTCTTCCAGCTTGCTGTCTAAAGTGTCAGGGCAGCACCTTGTGTTCTCCAGCCATCACCCGGGAGGGCTGTAACACTCAGCAGCCTGGGAAATGAGGCAGTGGAAATCCAAATGTGACATTCATGTGAAGGCTGCTTCCAGCATGACTGAGCTACGGTAACAGCACTAGTCATGGTAGGATCTGGAAGGGCCAGAGAGTCACTAGAAAATATTTAGCAGTTACTGAACACAAGTAGGGATTCAACTGTCTCCTCCATCTCTTGTATGACAAATTTAATTCAGAGTCCCAGGTCTTTCTTTTCTATTTCTCCTTCCTTTCTTTCTCTCTTTCTTTCTTTCTGTCTTTCTTTCTTTCTTTCTTTCTTTTCCTTCCTTCCTTCCTTCCCTTCTTCCTTCCTTCCTGGGCCTGCCCTGGTCTGCAGCATGCATTCCTGGTCTGGCTCAAGAATGTATTCCTGTGAAGTGAGGAATTTGTCTCCATTCAGGTTGGACTGGTCAAGCAGATGACACTGTAATAAGGAAGTGGGAGACCAAGTGTTATGTCACATATCTGACTTGGTCCTTCTCCTTGCTGAGACTTTGTGGACCCAGTTCTTGACCTACCAGTCTTATTTCACCACTCTCTATCAGGCCTGTTGTTTGCTACCAAACGGACTTTGTCATTTTGAAATCAGAGACTGCCAAATCTCTAGCTAATTTYGCTTCGGTTCTGTCATGATAGTGATATATTTGATGAAGTCCCAGTAATGACCTCAGCTTCTGTGGCCTCAGAGTCTTTTGCATAAAGTCAGGCAAAATGGGCAGAAGAACACCAGAGCGCTTGGTTGGCCTAAGGATCTCAGACAGTGTGAGATCGAGAAATGGCATCCTTCACATGCAGGTTTTGAAAAGAAATGTGGTTTATGTCTTCCAGGCTTTAGAAATAGCAATAGATTCATACAATCTAAGTAAGTCCAGAAGAAACTATTTACTTAACATGGATCCTTAAAATTTCTCCCTGCTCATCCTGCTGTGACTTCAAAACCTGGTGCTGAAGTAGACTGTTCTTTCTGGATGATGCTCAGTCCTGATGAAAAGGACTGAAGAGAAGAAAAAAACACCACTGCATTGCTAGTTGTTTACAATGATTAATCATCCCAACTATTAAAAATGTGGGCYTTGTTTCTCATCAGAATTTGAGTCTAGTTTCACCTTTTGTCACCATCCTTTATTGTACTTTTGTCAACTTGCCCTAGGAGATCTTCAGTACCATTGTTTTCACCCTATGAAGATACTTCATCCTGCATAAACAAACTACTTCACAACTTTGCTTTTCATAAGCTTAACAGGTCAAGCTCTCCAAACCTTCCACTGAAACACATTCTCTCTGGCCCTTAAATTATTTTCATGTCAACTTTTGCACCATCTCTATGAATCTTAAAATCAAAAGTATGGCTGAGAGGTTATTTCCTATCTCAGAGCAAGGTACAAACTGCTGCACAGACCCACACTCTGGGGCTGTTCAGCTCAGGGTGCCAGTTCACATCCCGCTTCACGGTTCAGATATGGATCTGTGCTCTCCAGAACATCCTGACCTTAAAAACTGTGCTGAGATCAGCCTCCAGGGTTATCTCCAAATTCACTTCAGGTTTTTCTCGAATTTTAACTCATGGGACATTTCATCCCAAGGCAAACTCCGAGCCTAGAGTTCAGCAGCCCGACCTCGGCAGATTCTGCAGTGATGTCTAAGTCTTGGGAATTACAGTCAGTCAGTAGCAAGGGGTGAAATCAGCCAACCCTTTCATTTCTGGAGGCTGACCTTGCAGGACAAGTCTCCACAGAGCTGTTTTCGCATCTCCGGTGCTGGCACACAGGCTTGTAATGTAGTATATGCCCTTCCCTATGGGACACTCTTCCATGAGTTCATTCCTGGCTTAGTTGGAGGAGCTGGATTTTACATTATTAGGTATAGAGTTGCAACATGAAATTACCGAAATGTAAAACATGGGAAAACATACTGTAAATCACTTATTGGCAGGTCTCTCACCTCTTTACAAGTGCACAACTGGATACATTTGAGTCTTTTGGAATTTCCAAATTAGAGCCCAGAAGGCCTTCCTGAAGAAAGGTATTTTCTACTGGCACCAAAATAATTTTATCTGAGCTAAACAACAGAGTTAATGTTTCAGCATTCACACAGCCGTTTGCAGGCTACAAATCCTAATTTAATTTCAACTCCTTGTTGTACTGTAGTTCTATTATTATTACTTTTTTATTAATGTTATTTTTCTTGCAATTTCCCTGCTTTGGCTTTTCAAGAGAAATACAGAGAGACCCAAGGGACCGACAGTGAGAATGTGGAACCTTTCACCTTTAGGTGAAAGCACTGATATCTTTAATGGACTTATCAGGAAGTGAATGTACCTAAATGGACTAAACATATGCTCTTACTACTGTGACCTCTAGCTGCGCTGTCCCTACTGCTTGCTACCCTCGGCTTATTGTGACAAAGGATGTTCCAGTGTGAGGAAGGGGCGATTTTGTGATTAAGGCACTAAACTGGGAGTCAGMCTTCTATGATTTATTCTTGGCTCTGCCACAATCTTCCTGTATGACTTCAGGCAAGTCACTCAATCCCTCTGTGCCTCCGTTCCCCATCTGTAAAACGAAATTTATTTTTTCAGTCCTTTGCCATTCTTGTCTCTGGGGCAAGAAATATCTGTCAGCTGAGCTGCAGAAGAGTTGAGTGTAGAACTGTATAACATGGTTATGTCTGAGCATTCAAGGGACTGGGTCATGCCTTTGGCTAAATCAAGCTTTCAGACGGGCAGGGAAGAGGCAAGTTTCTTGTTCAGAATTTATCCAAGACCTGTTATTGTGCTTGAGCTGCTAATACAGGGTCACAGGCAGAAGGGTAATTCCTGGGAAAAAAATAAGGGTTTAGATTTAGACCCTGGTCAGAAAACAGAAATTAAAAAATAACCTTACATCCATAATATCCTTCTGCTGACTGAGCCCAAAATGTGCTTCTGACTTGGGCTCCAACCCTGAAGCCTGTTGCATGGAAGGAGTTCAGGGTGACTCCACCACGGGCCAGCAATTCACACGTGCCCAATGAGCAGTCTTGGACCCTGATCCAAAATATCCCCCTTGAGAGAAGTTTACTGACCGAGGTGCAGGGTAGATCACAGCAGGACATGCTACAACATTTTTCTGAGATAATAGGTGAAGGTAACACCAGGAAAGAACTTCCAGAAGTCACAGGCTTGTCCTACGTGCAAAAGCTGCAGTTCAGAATGGATAAGTAGATTTGTTAAATGCAGCGTCTGCCACGTGAATAGACTGGGTTTGCAACTGCCACCTAGCACACAGTGCTAAAAGTGTGCGTGTTGGAAAAGGCTCTTCATATCCCATGGAAATTGCAGGGAACTATAATAGCCCACGTTTTCATTTCTCTGAACACTAGTTTAATTTTCCTTTGCTTACTTTACTCTTACAATTTGTAGAGTTGGTGGCAGATGCAACTTGGGCGTGATTTCTTCTTATATTCCTGTTTTCTGTGCTCTGCTTTTTGGAGTGTCAAAGATCCCTCATGAGCACATCTCTCCTGTAGGGAGGAATTGGCTTACACAGCAACTCGAGGGAGGGACTGCGAAAGTAAAAACGGATACACCCCGCTGGAGAGTGGAGGCAAACACCCACTATTACAGCCTGCATCTTTCAATTCCAATCATACCCCGTAGCTACAAATTTTAAATTAGTAGCACTTTTTGAAGGAAGAAGGTTATTTAAAATAAAGGAGTTAACTAGATACCTACACAGAGCTATTTCTCCCTAAGCCAGAGAGACATACCTGCGTTGGCCTTCTGCAGAACACTTTGGATCGCCTGGATTAGCAGGTCTTTCTGTGGATAACTTTACGTGAGGCCAGTGTCCCACAGGAGCTCCTAGATCACAGTCCTCGTTATGCAGAACACTGCACTTTAGTGCTCAACTTGGATGATGCTGCGGGAGATAAAATACAAAGTTATCCATAAAACATCAAATGTTTCAGGCATTTCAGAATAGTATTCGCTGATTCCCTCAGAAATTTATTAGCTCTACCAATATTTTCTTTCTTAGTTCTGTAAAGCAAGCTCAAACTCAGCTAGTACTGACTATGCAGAGCCCTGAAACCACATGTTTATTTTCCTAAGTTATAAAAAGTTTATAAGGGTAGCTGGTATCCTTATGGGCCACTGTACAGTGATTTGCTACTGCATTCCACACTGATACAGAAGAGCTCTGTGTTTTATACCAGAGGGAAATCCTTGTGATACAGCTGTCCAGCAGCCAACAAGAGTACAGACACCTTCAAAAATATATCCCTGATAAAAAACGAATAGCTGAAATTGCAGGGAAAAAATCACTGCTGAGAAAAAATCAGTTTGAACAGTATGATGACCTGGTGTATTGCAAGACTTGTATTGCAAATATCCCAGTGATCATTACCCCAAAAGTCCTCCCATCTGAGCTACGCTTCTTTTTTTTTCTAGCTGAAAATGCTCTATGTTCACAATAATTTTTAGCAGTAGTGTCCAATGGCTACCTTTTTGTTTTGTAGCTGTCTAACCTCAGGCTTTCAGTTTGCATAACTTCACGTTGCTTCATCGACTTGAACAAGCTTTGGTCAATTTACATCAGAGAATGGTGAGACTGTTATTCATTTATCTCTTAAAACAGTGAGTACACAGCTGTGCAACCTGAAGAATTAGGTCTGTATGTTGCTATGACTGTCCTGGAAGCAGGCATTAAGAGCAAACAAGGTAGATTTCAGGAGAGAGCCTGGAATGTGTGAAGAGTTAGCAAAGCTGACATAAATGCAATACCAGAAATAAGTAATTTTGCAAATCCCTAAACCACAATGGTTGGATTAGGGCCCTCGTCATACAATTCTTGGGCATGTGAACAATCCCTTTTTCACTTGAGTTCATTTCATTAGCTTCTCTCAGCTACATAAATACTCATACTCTCAATGGGACTACTCACATCAATAAAGTTCCTCAAGCGAGCAGGGGTTGCAACCCAATTTTAGTGGAACAAACCCAACCCCTGACTTTGATTGCATCCCTCACTTTTCTAAAAAAAACTCATGTTTCCAGCTAGAATGAGCCCACAATGCCTCTGGAACGCTCTTTCGCCACTTCCAAGCAAAATCCTTATTATTTGTCTTGTCAAATATGAAGGCAAACAGGACTCTTCCAATCTCCCAAACTTCACCTCACTTAGTAAAAAACACTGCTAGGTCTGCAGCAGGCCAGCTCTGCCGTCACTGGGATTTTTGGGCATTGCTCCGCTCAGATGGATAGATCCCCGATGGGGTTATCGTGCTCACATCGAACCCTGGCATGCCTCAGCCAGCGAGCAACCCTCTGAAGTCAAAATGTTGCTCAGTGTAATACCATGAGTAATGACGGTAGTATCAAAGTAATAATTACTGTACTTTATTACTCAGCTGTAAATTGCTTTCTGATTAGGCTCTTAGCCAATGCCCTGTTCCTTGTTTAATGGTCTGTGACACAACTGCAGAGTGTTGACCATGATTAATTCACTTACAGTTAATGCAACTGCCATGGGAAGTTGCCCCCTTCTATATCAGTTTCTATTATAATTCAGGCAACTGACCCTTATTTTAAGGTCTGCTGAAAATGAGACAGGATGTGCAGTGCTGCAGTGACAAGTACATCGCTCTGCTAGCAGACAGTCCTCCACTTTCACTTGCCCCGGCACCGCTCTCGATCAGCTGTCCCAGCAAATGTCAGTGAAGCCCAGACCCACAAAGGTATATCGGAGCTTCTATTTATCCTCCAAACAGAGCTGTCCCTAAGTAAGTAGACTGAGAGAGGTTCAGGCAATGGAGAGGTTTTTTAAGGGGTAAGATCTGACAATGGGAAAGCATAGGAATTTAGATTGTTGCTGGAAAACAGCAGATTTTGTTGTGTTTAACATGGAAAGTAACTAAACATGAGAAAAAGCTATGAAGGCTGAAGATATGAATTTTTTTTTCACTTCATGTTTTTAAATCCAGAAGGTCTTCCATGAATGGAAGCTGCTTTGTTCCAAGAAAAGGCTTCCATGTTACAGGATATGAGCATGGGAAGCCTCAAGCTCTCTCCCATCCCAACAAATCTGTGTCTGCCCTCAGTCACTCAGAAGCAGTGGGCTTGATCCTAGGAGCCTACCCCATGCACAAAGCCAGAGCTCCTGATTCATCTGACTATAGACATCTGATGTTCTAAGGAGGTAAGCAGGTCTGGGAGTCAGGTTTTTTTTTTTTTTCCTTGTCATATTTTCTCTCTTCTAACTTCTCAGCCTGTCTAATCTAAGCTTTTGGAATGAACTTAATGTCACAGCATTTTACCCAGTTCTGTGTGGCTCCAGAGGTGAGTAAGATTTCAGTAGACAAGAGCCTTTCCTCCAAAGCCAGGTGTCTCTATCCTTCAAATTGTACACATCCAGTTTCCCCTTTCTCTTGTACTTTTGTCTAATTGATGTATCAAACAGTCAAGCAGAGAAGACATGAGGCAGGGAAAGACTGTTGGAAACAGATGCATTTGCAGAAAAAGAAGCATTACAAATAAGCAGGACTATCAAACAGGTAAAACAAAAGCAAGCCAGAAGAAGAAACAGGAGTAGAAAGTATGGGACGAAAGCAGAAGACACCGTGCTGCTGTCCCAGCTCTGCGGCGGAGCAGAGGGCTGCTGGGCAGAAGAGCAGACTTCTGAGATCGTCTGTGCCGCAGACTGGCCAAGTGGCCCCAGGCAAGCAACATCGGCTCTGAAGACCTCGATTTTTCCATCTGTTAAATGGGTACGGCATTTGTTTCACCTCTCCCCAGGTCAATGTAAACCACCCTGCGAGTTTAGCAGAGCAGCAGTGCAGCATGTTCTTTTCTCTGTTGTTGCTTTTTGGTTTTTTTTTTTTTTTTTTTT